>NW_028258503.1:900000-1134878 GCF_053883595.1 Heterocephalus glaber | reverse complement strand
CCTTATGAAAAGAAGAACTCTAACCCTAACAATCATACCCACATTCCAAACGTTAGGTACATGAATTGGAACCCTAAACCTAAACCTACTCCTAACCCTAACCCTAACCCTACGCCGCAGGACCAAATCCCAATACCGAGGTACTTGACATTTGACATTATCCCTCACACTCCCCTTGAACTTACCCTAATACTAACTTTCCAAGCCACACTGGAAGACACAGGTATTTCAATTTCAATGCTATCTATCACCCTGACCCTAACCTTAACCCTAGCCCTAAGCCTACTGAACCCTAAGTCTTCTCAGGTTCCGCTATTTCCGCACTACCATGACCCTTACAAAAAGAAGAACCCTAACCCTAAACAATCATACTCACACTCCAAAACGTCAGGAACATGAATTGGAACCCTAAACCTAAACCTACTCCTAACCCTAACCCTAACCCTAAGCTGCAGGACCAAATCCCTATACCAGGCACTTCACTTTCGACATTATCCCTCACACTCTCAAAGAACTTATGCTAATACTAATTTTCCAAGCCACACTGGAAGACACAGGTATTTCAATTTCAATGCTATCTATCATCCTGACCCTAACCCTAACCCTAGCCCAAGCCC
Organism: Heterocephalus glaber; assembly: GCF_053883595.1. Lineage (NCBI taxonomy): Eukaryota > Metazoa > Chordata > Mammalia > Rodentia > Bathyergidae > Heterocephalus > Heterocephalus glaber. The sequence goes on along the minus strand of NW_028258503.1, from coordinate 1,134,261 downwards.
TACCCAAACCCTAAGTCATTCTCAGGTACCAGTATTTCCACACTACCCATGACCATTACGAAAAGAAGAACCTAACCCTAACAATCATACCCACACTCCAAACGTCAGGTACATGAATTGGAACCCGTAAACCTAAACCTCCTCCTAACCCTAACCCTAAGCCCTAAGCCACAGGACCAAATCACAAATCCCAGGTGCTTGATCATTTGACATTATCCCTCCCCTCCCCACAAACTTACGCTAATACTAACTTTCCAACCCTCTCTGGAAGACACATGAATTTCAATTTCAATGCTATTTACCACCCTGACCCTAACTCTAACCCTAGCCCTAACCCTATCCAAAACCTATGTCATTCTCAGGTACCACAAATTCTGCACTATCCATGACACTGACGAGAAGAGGTACCCTAATCCTATCATACCCACACTCCAAATGTCAGGCACATGAATTGGAACCCTAAACCTAAACCTACTCCTAACCCTAACCCTAACCCAAAGACGGCTGACACTGACAGAGGAGCAGAGAGGCACTATGCATGGTTCCACAGTAATGCCCTGGGGAGACTTAACTGACCTTAATAAATAACAAGAGGTTCATATTGATTGACATAGGTCTCGCTTTAACTTGGCCTTAAACACCCAGCAGAAAAAATAACCAAAAGAGGTATAAAATAATGACATAATAATAATGCTAGACTTCAGAAAAATTAAGACATAGCCCACCCATTAAAATCTTTTGGTTCACTCATGACACAGCCATTTCAAAAAGACAAAACTCTGGGTACTAAATAGAAGCAAAAATCATTAATTAGCTACAAGTGTGTACAGGTTCTTTTCAAAAATTTAAAGGAAGTTCTTTACAGGTACCCAATCCTAGAAACCACTGGTCTCCAGATCTCTCCTTTTAGATAAGTGTTTTTCTGATTCTGTGATAACTAATTAACTATTGTGTAGTGATCAAAAAAAAAACAAACCAAAAAACCATAAAGTAAGAGTATTGGGAAAAAATCACCTGCTTGTCAGCCACAGTCAGGATAAGTTCTATACCAAGCAGCTACATGATTTATTCCTTTTGAAATAATGTACATCCTTGTTCTCTGTTTATGGTGCCTCTTCTCATTGTGCTCATATTTCCTGGATACCTACCCCTGTCTAAAAACATCAAGCCTTTTATGTTCCACTTGATCGCCTTAAGTTGGCCAGTGTCCTTGTGGAGGTTATCAGTTCTCTTTATTTTTAAATATATCTAGGAGGCTTCCAAAAACTGAGAGATACAGGAATAAAACTGTCCTGGCCTTGAATTTCAAGGAGAAGTCAGGTTCATAGTAACACTACACTCATCGGTAGGTTGGCCTCCAAAAGACATTTGCTCAGTTGCATACACCTTTTATATTCCAAAAAAAAAAAAAAAGGATTATAAAGATTATATAAATTGTGTTTATCACTTTTCCACTCATTCTCTTAAAGCAAGGACATGACACAGGGGCCCTTAGATCAGGAGCTATGATCTCTTCCATAACAGTCTCTTACTTCTATAACAAATGAGCCCCTAATCATCCAGCTGTCTCTGTAAAACCTATGTAAATAAGAAATAAAAAATTACAGGTCAAATGAAAAACATTAAAACTCAATGGGCCAGATAGATATGTCCCCCAAGGTACTAATCAATGGTGGGGTATGTTTGGTTCCTGGAGCTCATGGCTCACCTGGCTGTTACTACTCTTGGGACCCCTCAGTACTATCTGTTTAATTCTCTGGTTTGGACTGTGCCTGGTTCGCTGTTTTCAAAATTTCTTGCAGGAATGATTGAGGGCATTCACCAGCCAGACAGTCACGGACTTCATCATGGCAGGGTACCAGCCAGTACGGCAAAAGGAAGAGGTCCCCATTTGTCACTGGCCTCATGAGATCCAGGTCTAGCCCCGATCTTCGCCCCTGGTTAGCAGGAAGCAGCTCCAGAAGAAGAGACCTTCGCCCAACTATCATACAACAAAAGCCTGGAATGATAGGTCTCCCACCACCTCACCAGCTATTATGTATCATAGCTGCCCTCTTCCTATGGTGCCTTGCCCCCTCCCCTGTGTGATGTCATGCCAAGATGGTTGCTCTCACCAAAGAATAAACCCTTCTTCCCAGCATGCCCCTGTTCCCGCCTAGAAAGTAACCTAATACTCCCTCACCTCCTACAACCTAGTGACATCACTGGCTCCTCCATTCCCTAGTCACTACCTCACTCAACCCCACCTCGGCCTCTACAAACCCCACCCCAGTCTCTGTAAAAGACTCTCCCTGCCCCGGCCATATTGCTTTGGTCTTTCCTTTGTTCAGAGACAGCCTGGCAGATCTAGTCCCCTAATAAAGGCTTGCTGTGGCCTGGTCTGGTCTTGGTCTTCGGCCCTTTTACCTGACACCATCTTAACTGTATATAAATCTAAAACTTGTCATATATATAAGCTGTACTATGAGTTGTTGTCGTTTTGGTATTTTTGGTTTTTCTTTCTTTTGGTACCGGGGATTGAACTCAGGACCTTGTGCTGGTGAGGCAGGCATGGTGCCACTGAGCTAAATCCCCGGCCCTTCAAGCTCTGTTATGTACATGTAGCCACTCCTCAAATGATTGTGCACTGCACAATAAAAATAAACAACAATGTAAACTGCAGGCCTGCTTTTGAACACTGAATCTCCCACCCTCAGCCGTGATAGAACCCTAAATGTATTCCTAAAGCTCAACCAAATCCCAAGAAAAACCACAACCCAAAGTGCACCTTGCCCCTTGGTCCTAAGCCACTTCCTCACCCTAACTGTACTGGAACTTTGAGGATGCAACCTTACTTCCTTGGTATTAGAACCCAACAAAGCTGGGTGCCCTTCTGAAGCTGTCTCCCATCCTGATCCCTTGGAGGGAGACAGTGGAGAGGGGAGGATGAGCTATTGCCGTTTTCCCACTTTCTGAAGTTCTAGTCACAGAAAGGACCACAATCCGAGCCTTTTCCAACCTTGGCTTGGCTCTGGCCACAGATATGTCCAGCTAATGCTCAGGAGGAACCCACATGTGAGAGAGGCAGCCCAGTGCCCATCCTGGATGTCAGCGCCAGCTGTGACCTCTCATGAGCAGTGCTCCCCCTCACGCTCAGGGTATGTAAGGGGCCTGCTTGGACAGGGGCAGGCTGTGAGGTGTCACAGCTCTGTCCCGCCGCCCCACCCCCCCGCAGCCCCCACTTCATGGCTGGAGGTACAGCAAACATTGCGGCCTGCTAGGGTCCGGATTGTTTTGGACTACTTTACTTGGAGCCCAGCCCCGAGCGCTCAGGTGCACGGAGTTTTGTGCCTGCCTCGCTCAGAAAGGATCATCAGTGTGAAGCGGAAACCCATGTTAGCCTTAGCCTAGTGGGACAAAGTCAGCCAAGGCTAGGACAGTCACAGAGGGCTTGGGGTGGGGTCTGCTTTCCTCTACACCGAGGCACAGAGGACCACACAAGACATGACGCTGTCTCAGAGAGGCAGGGTGGAAGAAAAGCCCGGGCCTCTGACTCTGCTGCTCACGCGTCTCTCTCCAGCGCCACCTCTCCCATTTTGGAAACCTGGTCCGAATGGCACCATCCACCACACATTCCCCAAATCAAGATCAAAAAGGCCAGCTTGCAAGTGAACTCACCTGGAGCAGACATGGAGCCTCCCTTGTGCCTTCCCCTTGCTCAGGTGGAATATCTAGAGCCCCACGAGGCCGAAACAGATGGTGAGGGCCACAGCAGTCCAGAAGGCTTTCATGGCTTTTGGTTGGGCATTGGAATCCCCCAAATGGCCAGGATGTCTTTTCTATGCTCCGCAGGGAACTGGCAAGTGACTAACACTGCTGAGCTTTTCCTCCTCCTAGCTCCGGCTCCATGTCCAGAACACCATGGGCCTGCTCTGCAGCCAGAGCCAGCACCAGAGAAAGAGCCTCCTCTGGAGACAGGAGAGAAGCAGAAGCCAGCTCCACAGCACTCCTGCCTCTCTGCTGCCGCTGACAAGGACAGGTCCTTGCAGAAGGTGCTCTTAGCCTTCTCTCCCAAGCTGCTGGCAGAACAGCTGACCTTGATGGGTGCGGTGAGCAGCTGAGCTCTGTGTGGGGTGGGGTGGGGGAGGGACACCCATCCTTCTCGCACTGATCTCCTCAGTCCTGACATTCCCAGTTTACCAGATCAAAGTTCCTTCTTCTACCAACTGCATCACCTATACTTGTCTCTCAGCCCCAAGCCACTCCTGTCCTTGGGTGGAGGTCGACAGTAGAGACAGGGCACTCACATGCCACTTCACACAGTGACTCTGATGTCAACTGAGATTGGACAATTGGGAAACAGGGCGGGGACTCAGACCAACTATCAGAGGAGGGTGTGCACTGAGGTGCAGGCAGGACCATGTGTCACCTTGCATCATCCCAGGAGACCTGGCCAGCCTTATCACTTTGTAGGCATTTGAGATTCATGGGTTCTACAGCAGACACCCACACAGAGCCCCCAGTCATAGCTGTCCCAGGAAATGTGCCACTGACCTGGGCAAAGGAGCAGAGGGCAGGTGAGGTTGGAAAGAAGACAATACCTCAGAATGAGCGGGACTCAGATGTCTGCTCATGCTGGAGGTTTGGGAGGATGGGCACGGGGACAATGCCACTGATTTTCACGTCAGTGCTAGGTCCTAGGTCCTAAGGTGGACATCACTAGTGGGCAGTGGAGGAAAACCGGCTATTTGCAGAAGTCTCTGTCCATATCTGCAGCTTCCTGATCTCCAGCTCAGGCCACGGCCACCTGCCTGTGGATGGCTGAAGCCATCGACTATCTGGGGTGGGTTCTGCCCGTGTGATGCTGTCTTCCTCCACAGGAGCTGTTCAGGAATGTGGTGCCCTGGGACTGCCTGGGCTCCATCTGGACCCAGAGAAACAAAAAGGGCAAAGAACCTTTGGCGCCCACCGTTTGGGCCACTACCACACATTTTAATCATGTGGCCAACTGCACGATCACCTCCTGCTTTGGGGGTCCCAGCACAAGGGCTGGAGACAGGGCCAGGGTGGTGGAGCACTGGATCCGGGTGGCCAAGCTAAGTGGTAAGAGGGTGCTGGCAATTTCCTCTGGACATCTACAATCTGCCTCTTTTCCTCCGTCAGCTCTTGGGAATGTAGGCTTTTTTCTAAGATGTTGCATGATCCCTAGTGCCTCCTTGTCATGGGGACCCTGACCTAGACTGCTAGGTCATGTGGTGTGGTGGGTGCTGTCATGTGAGCTAAGCTTCCTTGAGTTTCACTAAAATCCTCCTCCCTGAAAGATAGCCTATTTAATAAATGGTGTTGGAACAACTGGATTTCAACCTGCCAAAGATTCAAACTAGACCCATACCTATCACCGTGCACCAAACTAAGATCAAAGTGGATTAAACATATAAATATTAAGACAGAAACACTAAACTTGCTGGAAAATATGTTAGGTAGAACTCTGGAAGACATTGGCATAGGAAAAGACTTCATGAACAAAACCTCAGCAGCACGGGAACTAGCTGAAAGAATCAACAACTGGGATCTCATCTTATTAAAAAGTTTCTACACTACAAAAGTAATCACCAACAGAGCTAACAGACAACCTACAATATTGGAAAAAAATTTTAGCAGCTGTACCTCAGACGAAGGACTGCTATCTAGAATATATAAAGAATTGAAAACAATCAGACCCCCCAAATTCAAAGACCCAGTTCAAAAATGGGCCTCTGAGATGAACAGACATTTCTCAGACAAAGAAGTAAAAGCAGCAAACAAATATATGAAAAAATTTTCGTCATTTGAGAGATGCAGATGAAAACAACACTGAGATTCCACCTCACACCACAAAGAACTGGCTGCTATCAAGAAATCGTCCAATAACAAATGCTGGTGGGGTTTTGGGGAGAAAAGAACCCTTCTCCATTGTTGTGTTGCAGCAAATTTGGTAAGGTAGATCAATTGCATTTTCTTTCTTCCTGTGAGCCATTCTGAGTCATTCTGGAAGCATCCCATTAGCTGGGCACGGTCGTGCAGTGGCCCAGAATCACCCTGCACTTCGGGAGCAGCATGGTGCCATCCAGAAATATTCCCCCATGGCAGGAGATGTGATAAGGTGGATTGAACACATTCTCATTTTTCCTTTGAGTGTTTTGGAGACAGTTCAGAAGCATCCCATTACGTAGGAGTGCTGTATGGTGCCACGGAAGCTGCCTCAATTACAGGAGCAGAATGGGGCCAACCCAGAATTAACCACCATGGCTTGAAATGTCATACGGTATACCAAAAGTGTTCTCTTTTTCCTGTGAGCAGTTCCAAGTCATTTCAGAAGCATCCCATTAGCTGGGAGAGGCTATACTGTGGCCTGGAAGCCACCTCCAATATGGGAGCAGCTTGGTGCCATGCCAGAATCATCCCCCTTGGCAGGAGATGTGGTAATGTAGATCAAATGCATTGTCTTTTTTCCTGTGAGTGGTTCTGAGCCATTTTGGAAGTATCCAATTAGATGGGAGAGGCCTTATGTCAACCTGGAATGTGCCTCAATTACGGGCACACGGTGTTGCCAGGCCAGAATCTTCCCCCACGGCAGGAAATGTGGCAAGGTATATCAACATCCCTCTCATCGGGTTCTCTGTCTCATGTTCTCTCCCCCTCTGGGGACTTCTCAGAAATCCAAGGGCTTGGTCAGAGAAACCCCCACGGCCTCTGGGCCCAGGACCGTGCCCCTGGGAGACATCCCATTAGCCCACCTCCTCTCATTCTCTCCCTTTGGGAGACTCACTCAAAGGAGACAAGGACATTTCTCCCCTTTGTCTCCCCCTGCCCCGGGGGCTGCCTTCTCACCCGCTCTAATCAGGGGGCCCAACAATCCAAACCCCGCCCCTCAATGCCTCCAGGCTGCCTTCTGGCACAACTCAAACCCCTCGGATTGTTGGGACCAGACTTTAAGCCAAAAAGACTTGTTTTCTATTACAATCAGGTTTGATTTCTTTCTTCCTTGAAAAGAAAATCCCAAAGACTTTCCAAGGCCTGATATCTGTGGTGTTGGATACGTGAATACTAACAAGGATCCATGCCTCTCAACAATCACAGCAAGCCTGAAAGCCATATTATGTGCCAGCCATCCTATATGAAATTAGATGCTTACCCATAGTCATTGGGAATAGTCTCTTTTTTTACCTTGGGTATCACACATGTCCAACAGTGGCAAAATGACAAGGGAGTCCAAGTCTAGTCCTCTAATTCTCATCAGAAAAGATGTCCCATGGGTGATCAGTATGAGGTCTCAAAAACCTGACCCCCAGCTGGATCATCTTAGTAGGATACCTGCAATGAAACACAGGAACACCTATGGAAGGCAGAGGTTCCTTTCTGACCTCCCCAATGAACATCAGGCTCAACATGCATTCAGGACCATTCACTGGAAAGGGCTCCCAAGAGAACCTATCATTTACTGGTCCATTACCCATGTCCACCTGCATAATATCCACACCATCCTATCATTCAGGGTCCATTGCTTCTATTATGTTCCTCCTGCAGGGCCAATGACTAACCTTGCATTGATAAATGGATATTCCTGAGGAGACACCAGCCAAATCATTCCAATCCCTATCCCAAGGATGCACAATGGTAACAATGACATTTTACTCTGTTTATTCTCTCACTGGGATTACTATAAAAATGCACAATTTTTGCAGGTAAGAATGCAATATCTCCTGAGGCTCCCTCATAACAGTAAGTAGGCACTGATTATCAAATAGAGTATTTAAAAGGGAATAAACATGGAATTAAAAAGGAAGGAACATTAAACAAAGAATTACACATTCCTGAATAAACACTAAAAGTTTTCTATCAACATTCAAAGACATACTGGGAAAAAGGCTCTAATGTTGAATGTGACATCAGCTCTGACCCCACACTAGCCAAGATATCTGAAGGATTCCCACCCATGAAAAGTGAGATCTCATTATACACACCCTCTTGGCATCTACCAAGACAGGGCAGATCGATCACATGAACATACTGTGGGACTAGGATGCTGATTCTTACCTGAGATTTGCAAGAAGTCTGCCCTTAGTCTTGTAGGCTTCAAAGAGGTTAGCTCTTTTGAAGGAAACTGGGAGAAAAGATGTGGAAGAGGGTATCAGAGGAGAACTGATGAGCTTTTTGGTACACAAGAAAACCCTTAGTGACACAGGAAACCAACCTGGATACTGGGATGATTGACAGTGAAACAGTCCTGTCCCCAGAATCCAACCTTTCCTAAGGGACAACTAAAAACTCTTATGCTCACAGTTCCCAGGCCAGAGCCCCAACAGGCACAAATTCTGGGTACAGTCACACATTCAGTGCTCAACAGGTGAGCATCCATTTGAGATTTGAGCCTGCCTAGGCCATGTGTCCTCATACAACCTCTAGCATGGCTGAGGACACCTTTCTTTCTGATCTGAGTACCTGCATTTCTAGGAAGGGGCAGACAAGGTGCCAAGGGACACCTCTGTCATTTATGCAAGGAAATGGACCTCAGGACACCTTGTCAGTGGCCTGGGCCTAAGCTCACACCTACCTGGATGTCTGTAGGTATCCACCAGGGTAATAGTACAGCTCCCTGTGACATTGGGAGCCAAAAGAAAATCAGTTCTGGGAATAATGACTTCATCTACATCTCCTTGTACCAGCACGTCTGAGCTGTTAAGATCAGTGTGTGGTTTTGTGCCACCCAGCTGCTTGATGACCAGGGCCCTTTTGGAACTCCAAGAACAAAGACTGGTCAGAGAACTCTTCCCTTAAAGGGAAACCTGCAGATGTTCTAAGGGTCAATGTCTATAGGCCTGGATGCTTGAATATTAGCAAGAATCCCTGCCTCATCCTGTATTACTGTGAGCATGAAAAATTCATTATGGGCCAGCCAATCTACATGAAATGGGAGGCTTACTGTAGCCACTGGGAAGAGTCCATTATTTGACCTTCATTGGCACACAGGTCAAACAGTATTTGGAAAGGCAGAAGGGTGCCTGAGTGTCCTCCTTCAATATTCATCTGAAAAAAGGTGTCTCAAGGATGAAGGTGGCAACACCTCTCAAGACCTAATTTCCCTAGCAGGATACCTACTGATAAATCATGGCAACACCAGGTTAGGCAGAGGCTCCTTTGTGAGCTCTCAAAGGAACATCAATCAGGTCTTGTGAACAAGGCTATGTCCATGACAGGACTTACCTCACAATCTGAACAATACAGCTTACCTATCAATCTTGTGTCAACAACCAATTCTTCATATCTGTATAAAGATAAAGAGAAGGCCAATCAGACCATGATAAAAGCACAGAATTCTGCATACACTTTGTTCCGCAAGAACACCAGGCCTTTCCATTTGCCACCACCACTGGCACAAAAGGCTCTCACTTTCCCCAGATAGGAGAACCAATCTGAGTGGAGCACTCTCACTCTGAGGCACTTATCTTCATCAAGTGGTCAACTGCAGAGGATCGTGTGCTTCTTTGGCAGGCTGGTCCACAAAAATATCATTTGAGCAAGGACACAAAGTCCCTCAATCTTCATTTCCCTGCACCCTACAACAAGCACAAACTCCTATTTACTTAACTGGCTAAGTTTGCCCTTCATTGTTTCCCTGAGCACCTGCACCCAAGCCTGGCCACCAACAGAGGGCCTAGGATCTCTTACCAAGGTCCATAGAGAGAACTTGCCTGGAGCTATGAGGCCCCTACATGCTCTTACCCATGTCTGGAGATGTTGAATGGGACACTCTCTCTTGGCTCGCCATCAGATCTACACATCTCACTGGACAAGAAGCCCAGAAGAAACTACTGGTTACCCACACCTCTTTATGTGTTCACCTATGCCAATTCCATGTTGTCCTACATTCAAGGTCCATCACCAATACAGGCTCCTCCCTCTGCCACAGAGTAGCTAGAAAACAGTAAAGGAAGTTCCCCAAAGATACCTGCCAAACTACTCCAATCCTTACTTGAGGGAACCACCCTATGACAATTTCCTGTTGCCCCACTTGATCCCTAGTGTGACTAGTGTGAAATGCAGGATATACCTGACAGCAGGGATCCAATATCATCTAATGCTCCCACACAATAGCAAAAAGACACTTAATACACACTTGCAAAATAGAGTGGGTTACATCAGAAGTTCACCATCAATAGTCATATCTATGCCAGAAATAGTGTCACTGATGTTGAATATGAAATCAGCTCAGAACCTTACACTACTCCAGACCTGCAGAGGATACTTGTCCAGGAAACAGGACAACACCTTATGCACACTCTCCTCATGTCCACCTGGATACAAAAGATCCCATGGTCCTCGATGAGGTACAAGGACCATGGTTCTTACCTAAGATGTTCATGAGGTTGCAGCCAGTCTTCTACATTTCATATTTTCTCTTGAAGGGAACTTGAGAAGACATGGACAAGAGGGTGTCAGTGTAGAGTCCATAGGCATTTCTGTGCACAAGAAAAACTTTTATGACACTAGAAACCTACCTGTATACTGAGAGGATTGCCAAGGAAACATTACTGTCCCCAGAGTTCAAACTCTCCTAGGTGGATACCTTCAAACTCACCTATGCTTACTGCAACCAACCAGAACAAGGGTCAAAACCTGCACAGAAGTACATTTTCAATGCTCACTGGTTTGGTATCCATTTGACCTATCCAAGCCCAGTGTGCCCTTGTAGTCACTGGACTGGCTGAGGATTCCCTCCATGTGACCTGAAATCCTCCAAATCAACACAGCAGAAAGGAAGAATGAGGGACACTTTTGTCACATGTGCATGTGGAGTTCATGCATCCTCATTGGTGGCCAGGACACAAGTACACACTTCCATGGAGGTGTGTAGAGATCACTGTACTTTGTGTGTCTCACTCTGACAACAGGAGCCCTGTGAAAAACACAAGAGGGAAAACACAAGAGGGATTTAGTCCACATCTCCTCACACCAGCACAGATGAGAACTGCAAAGGTTACTGTGTTTGTTTTCAGAACCTGCTGGGTTCTTGACATGCATCCTTGCAGAAGTCAGCAGACAACGCCTGGTAAAAATTATCTCTCCCTATACAGGAATCTGAGGGAGTTCCAAGGATCAATACTGGTGGAAAGCAGGATATGAACAAGTATCCACGCATCTCTTTCAAGGATGGAGAACTTGAAAACTGTATGTAGGCCAGCCATCCTACACGAAAACTGAATGCTTACCCATAGCCATTGGAGAAAGCCTCTTATTTTACCTTCAGTAGCACAAATGTCCAAAAATGTAGAAATGACCAAGATGCTCAGATCTCCTCTCCAATGTTCAGCAGAAAAGAGAGGTGTTCTAGAGACAATGGGAGCAACATCTCACAAAACCTAATCACCAGCTAGGCCCTTAGCAGGATGGCTAGTGATAAAATATGGCAAAACCAGATTAGGCACAGATTCCTTTTGACCTCTGATGAACAACAAGCCTTGTGAAACAGGCTATGTCCACATTAGGAGTTACCTGACCATCTGCAATCTTTCCTCAACAAACTTTTCTTAACTGCTGCATTTTGCCAGCTACACTATGATAACACCATATAATTCAGCATGCAGTTTGCTCTGCAAGAGTATTCGGCCCTCACATGAACATCACTGCTTGAAGAGAAGGCTTTCATTTCACCCACATACCAGAACCAATCTGAGGAGAACACTATCATCCCATGAAACTAATAATCATCAACTAGTCCTAAAAAGATTCTTTTCATTCTGTTCTGCACACTGGTCCACCACAGTGTCACTAGATGAGGGTATGGGCAATCTCAGGACACACAGGCCCTCAACATTCATTTTCTTTCACCATATATGAAGCACAAACTCCTGGTCACTAGACTGGAAAAGTTCTATATTCTTTGCTTCCCTGGGTACTTGTACTCAAAATAAGATCAAAACAAACCTCATTGCCCCCATCACTTACCAAGTTCCATGGAGATTCTCTGTCCTGTACTGAGATGCAGGCCCATGCCTACCCTTACCTGGATCCTGGCACTACTCAAAGGTTTGGCTTCTCCTGGGTCACCATCTCTTCAGGACTGTTCAGTGGAAAAGATGCCCAAGAACTCCCACTCTTTACCAGTCCCTTTTTCCATACATACCTGCACAATCTCCACATCTTCCTCTCATTCAGAGTATATCACCTCCACCGTGCTCCTCCTATGGGCCCATGGACGAGCTGTCAACAGTTAATGGACACTCTCCAGGAGACACCTGCCCAACTGCCCCAGTTCCTACCCAAGGACCCCCACCCCATAACAATGATGTGTTGCCCCATTTATTCCCCTGCTGGGACAAGTATAAAATGGATGAGACTTGCAGGCAGGGAAGCAATAGCACCTAATGCTTCCTTACAAAACCAGGAAGGCTTGTTCACAGGAGATATTCCCAGGAAACATGAGACCATCTCAGTATATGTTCCCTTCTGACATTCATCTGGATCCAGGTGATGTATTTCCTAATGTGATATGAGGACCCTGATTGCTACCTTCGCATGATTTATGGCCATAGGCTTTTAGACTTCAGGATCCTCTCTTCAAGGGAAACTGGAGAAAGTATGAGGAAGAAGGTTTCAACATAGAGCTGATGAGCATTTCAATGCACAAGAAAACCACTGAGTGACACAAGAAACCAACTTCAATGATGGGATTCTTGCCAGGAACACAGTCCAATCCCCAGAATTAAAGCTCTCCTAAGGGGATACCTGCAAACTCTCCTATGCTTATTGCTACCTGGGCAGTGCTCCAACAAGTACAAACCCTGGATAGAATCACATATTCAGGGCCGGGAATTTAGCTCAGTGGTTTTGCTACCTGCTGCACAAGAGCAAGGACCTGAGTTTGATCCCCGGTACCAAAAAAAAAAAGAATCACACATTCAATGCTCACAAGTTGGGCATCCATTTGTCCCTGTTCATGCCAAGGATCCCCTGAAATAGTAGCATGGCCAAAGGCTCCATCCCTTCTGATCTAAGTACCTGAATTTCAAGGTAGGGGCCTGGAATGCCCAAGGACACCTCTGTTATCTTCTCACCGGGCAGGTGTGCTGGGCCTAAATGCACTTACCATCTATCTTTAAGGATCCTCCTGCATATTTTCTGTGGCTCACTCTGACATGCATAGGTAGCCCTGTCAACACCACATCGAGGAATACTGACTTAGTACACATCTCCTTGCAGCACTAATTGTGAGAATGGCAGACGTCACTGCATTAGTTTGCAGAGCCCACTTGTTGGACAATCTGGGTCCTTGTAGAACAGAAAGGACAAAGCCGTTAAAGTGAAGCCTGAAGATGTTCTGAGGGTCAGTATCCCCAGTGATTGGCATTTGGATACAATCAGCAATCTCTGGCTGTGAACACAAAAAATACATTAAGGCCTAATCATTCTACATGCAATAGGGTGCTTACCTGTAATCACCGCAAAGACTCATTCTACCCTGAGTCATACACACACCAAACAGTGGTCCAAACAGAAGGGTGCCCATGTGCCCTCCTCCAACATTCCTGAGAAACAAAAGTGGGCATGGTGGCACATGCCTGTAATCCCAGCATTCGAGAGGCTGAGCTGAGAGGATCGCTTTGAGTTTGATCCCAGCCTGGGCTACATAGTGAGTTCAAGGACAGGCTGAAGTACATGTTAAGACGCTGTCTCAAACAAACAAAGATAAATGATGACCCATGGCTGAAGTTGGCCACATGCAAGATCTGATCTTGACTCAGGCATTTTTGAGATACCTTGTGACAAAACATCACAACAGCAGGTTTGGCAGAAGCTCATTTTTGACCTCCCTAGGGAAGCATGATTCATGCTATGTCCACATTAGTAATTACCTTACCATCAGCAATCTCACCTCAACAAACTGACTTTCATCCTTATATACACATATATATATACCTGAAAAGAAGGCCAAACAAACCATTTTAAAGCCATGTAATTCAGCATACCTTGCAAGAGCACATGGCTTTTCCATCATTCATCAGCGCTTGCACAAATGTTTTCTCCCCACCTGGATGCCACAACCAATCTGAGGGGAAAACTATCATCCCAAGTTACTAATCCTCATCAACTGGTCACCTGCACTGATTCCAGTGCCTCTTGCTGGGCAGGTTGTTCTGCCGCAATGTCACTGGATCAAGAAAAAACACTCCCTGGATGCACAGAACCTCAACATTTCCTGTACTGCACCATACACCAAGGAAAAAACTCATGGTCATAAAATTGGCTCATTTCCCAAGTTATTGCTCCCTGGGCAGCTGCACACAAAGCATAGCCAGAGCAGCCCACAGTGGGCCAACCATCACTTACCCAAGCCCATGGAGATGCTCTGATCACACTGTGATGAAGGCTCTTGCCTACCCTTACCTGGATCTGGCAGTGTTCAATTGGATGGCCTCTCGAGGCTCACACTCAGCTCGGGATTGCTCACTGCAAAAGGTGTCTGGGGACACAGGTTCCTTGGCCAATGCCCTTCTGTGTCCATTGGCACAGTCCCCACATCACCCTGTCACTCAGGCCCACGGGCACTCCCAGGCCCTCCCCGGTGATGACACACTAGCCAAGAAACAGTGAGTGGACTCTTGTGAGGAAACACCTGCCACAGCACCCCCACGCCTACTCTCAGTGGTCCACCCTTGAAAATGACCTGTTGACCAGCTTTCCTGCCCAGCGGGACCATTAGGGTACGTGTGAAATCTGACAGCACGGATGCAATAGCATGCCATGGTCCCTATGGGTAGCAAGAAGGCACTGAACACTACTTGCCAAATATGGGGAAACAGCAGAAGTTCACCATTAATACTCAAAATCTATTCAAGAAAAAAAGCTTTGTGGTTGAATGTGGCATCAGCTCTGAACCCTTCACTAGCTTTGTCTTTCAGAGGATACATCTCCAAGAAACATAAGAATACCTTGTTACCACATCCTCCTGAGCCACCTGCACCTGGCAGGTCATGTGGGCCCCATGAAATGCACTGAATCTGCAGGCTGGGATTCAAGAGTACCTTTAGCTCCCTCATGAGACCAAAAAGGAACTGAACAAAAATTTGCTAAATAAAAGGGAAAATATCACATTTGCCAGCAGTATTCAAATCTATGTGTAAAAAATAAAAGTTCTGAAGATGAATGTGGTACTAGTTCTCAACTCTGCACTACCTAAGACCTTCAGGGGATGTGACCCAGAAACACATGTCATTAGGCACATGCTCCTGACATCCACCTGGATCCTGAAGATCACAAGGTCAGAACAAAGTATCAGCACACTGATTCTTACCTGATATTTATACGAGCTCCTTGCCAAAGACTTCTTGGCATCCCTATCCCCCTCTCTTCAAGGAAACCTGGAAAAAAAGGGAAGAAGCACATGTCAGTGTAGAGCCAATGAGCATTTCAGTCAGCCAGAAGAGTATGAGTGGCACTAAAAACTTACCTTGATGCTGGGATGATTGCCAGCAAAACATTCTTGTCCACAGAAGCCACCCTTTCTTAGGTGGCCTGTGCAAACTCTCCTAGGTTAACTGCCCATGGGTATGGGCAAGAGAAACACAAAAACCTGGACAGAGTCACTAAGTACTTCAATACACACCATCCTGGCATCCATTTGAGCTCATATACACCATGGGATCCATCAGATAACAGCAACACCAAGGATGGCCTCCTTTCTAACCAGAGAATTGTCAAACCTGGGAGGGAGCCTGGAATGCCTAGGAACACCTTCATCAGCTCCCTGTGCATGTGGAGGAGTTGAGATCTACAAGGCCACACTTACCAGCTAGATGTCTGTAGGAATCTGAATGAGTATGATGTAGGCTTCACTGTGACATCAGGATCTCTGTGAAAAACACATTGCAAATATTGACTCAGTCCTTGTCTCCTTGTACCTGCACGTGATAATTGTGGTGGTCACTATGTTTGTTTGGAGAGCCCACTTATGTCAACCTGGGACCTTGAAGAACTCCACAGAGAAAGCCAGGCAAGAGAAATCTTTCTCCCTAAAATGGAAATCTGCTGAAGTTCAAGAGTTAATATCCATGCTGGTGGAAAACTGTATATCAACAAGAAGCCCTGCCCCTTCATATACAACAGCAAGAATGAAAAAATCACCTACTGGGCCACCATCCTACATGAAAATGCAATGCTTACCTGTAGACACTGGGAAAAGTCAATTGTTTCACCTTCACTGTCACAAACAGCAAGGAGAAGACATGGCTGCCCAAGGGCCCAGGTCCAGTGTTCATGGGAATAAAAGAAGGGCTCACATGGGTGAAGGTGGCAAATCTCAGAAGACTTGACCACCAGCCAGGAGCTTCACAGACCCCCTGGTGACAAAACATGGCAACACCAAGTTAGGCAGAAGCTCCTTTTTGATCTCACTAAGGACCACCAGGCCCCAAGAACCAGACTTTGTCCAAGCTAAGACTTACCTGATTACCTGCAATCTCGACTCAAAAAATTTATTTCATCTCTGCATATACCTATTGGAAGCAAAGTCCAACAGTATCATGTAAAAAGAATGTTCTTTAGCATGTCCTTTGCTTTGCAAGAAGACCTTGCCCTTTCTCGTCCATCTCCACTGTCAGAAAGTGTATCACTCCACCATGGCAGCAGAACCAATTTGAGGGGAACACACCATCATCCCAAGAAACTCATACTAACCAGCAGGTTACCTGGCAAGATTCCTATGCTTCCTGCTCAGAGGGATGGTCCACCACAGTCTCATTAGTACAGAGAAAAACCAATCCCATGGATTGATAAACTCCTTACCTACATGGATCAATAAACTCCCTCAACACGATGTCCAGCAATCCACACTAAGGACATAGTCTTGGACACTGGATTGACTTACTACCTTCTTCAGTGGTTCCCCAGGCTGTACACAGAAGTCATGTCCATGGCCACACATAGGAACCATACATTCACTCACCAAAGTCCAGATAGATCACTGTGTGGTGCTAGGAGGGAGACCCACACATGTACTTGCATGCAAACTGGCCATGTTTGACATGATGGTGTCTCATGGCTCACAGTGAGTTCCAGACCTCACATTGGAAAAGGCACCCAAGAAAACCTATTCTTTATTGTTCTAATTTTCTGTGTCCACCTGCACAATCTCTAACTCATCCTATCATTTAGGTGTCATCACCACTGCCAGGCTCCTCCTATATGCCCATGAACTAGTGAGCCAATAGTAAATGGACACTCCTAAAAACATGCCTACAGAACTTCTCCAATCCATCTTTCAGGGAAGAACCCTACCATAAGAACTTGTTGTACTACCTATTCCCTTTCTGGTACCAGTATGAAATGCACAAGATCTGCCTGCAGGAATTCAACAGCACCTGCTGCCCCCCTCAGGATAGCAAGGCACTGAACCCACCAGCCAAATAAATGAGGAAACATCACAGATTCACCATCAGCAGTCAACTTTGTGTCAGAAAATGAGGCCTTGAGGAGAAATGTTGCCCTTGCCTGAATCCTACATCAACTGTGTTCTTCAGTGGATGTGTGTCAAGGAAACGTGAATATCTCATTATGTACACATTCCTTATATTCACATGAAGATGGAAGATCATGTGATCCCAAAGACATACCAGCAAAATGATTCTTTCCTGACATTTGTATGAGGTTCTGGCCACAGAATTCTTGGCATCACCATCGTCTTTTGAAGGCAATCTGAAATAATATAATGCAGAGGGTTGAGGTGTAGAGCCAATGTGCATTTCATTGTCCCTGATAACAATAGAGGGACATTTGAAACCAATCTGGATGCTGGGATTATTGTCAAGAAAAGAGTACCCTGCCCAGCATCAAAGAAATTCTCCTATGTGGATTCCTGAAAACACTACTGTGCTTCCTGTTCCCCTGTAGGGTAGAAACAAGCCCACAAACTTGCACAGAATAACACTTCAGTGCCCATCATCCTGGCATTAACCTGACCTCACCCCTGCCAAGAGTCCCCTCACAGACTGTAGGATTTCCAAGGACTTCATTCTTTCCAATCAGAGGAAGATCAAATCAATAAAGGAGCAAGAAATCCTGAGGGACACTTTCCTCACTTGCAACACTTGTCCCTCACTTGAGGGACACTTTCCAACACATGCACATGGAGCGGGCAGAACTCATTGGTGGCCTGACATCAAACCCCCACTTACTTGATGTCTGTAGAGATCCACAATAGCTCTTCATATACCTCTTCAGGAGCCCTGTGAAATATGCACCAGCAATACTGCTTTAGTCCACATATCCTTGCACCAGCACATGTAAGAATTGCAGGGTTCACTGTGTCTCTTTGTGGAGCTCACTTGCTTCACTACCTGGCTTCTTGGAGAGCTCCGGGGACAAGAGCTGTTATGAGAAATCTAGCTTCCTTGAACAGAAACCTACAAAAGTTCTAAGAGTCACCACTGGGAGTACTAGACACCTAGATATTCACAAGAATCCCTGCCTCATATCATACAGGACAACAGCATGGAAACTGCCTAAGGGCCCAGACATCCTACATGAAAATGTAATTCTTATCAATAGCCATTTGAAAATTCTTGTTTAACCTTCACTGTCACAGAGGAAAAAAACAAGGGTAACCATGGCTGAAGCTGGCAACTCACAAGACCTGATCTCTAGGAAATCCCTTTGCAGAACACCTGGTAACAAAACATGGAAACACCAGGTCAGGGAGAGGCTTCTCTTTAAACTCACTGAAATCATCAGGCCCAAGATCCAGGCTATATCCATGTACTTACCTGACCATCAGCAATCTCAACTCCAAAAAACTGCTTCACCACTACATGTGCCTACCTGAAGGAAAGTCCAACCACACCATGGAAAATCATGCAATTCAGCAACCACTTTGCTCTGTAAGAACAGCTGGCCCTCCCTTGGCTATGTCCACTGGCACAGAAGGCTTTTACCGTACACGTACCAGGATCAATCCGAGAGGAACACCAACGTTGTGAGACACTCATCCTCATCAGCTGGTCCCTTGCCAAGATTCCATGCTTTCTGCTCAGAAGTCTGGTCCAACACAATGTTTTGGGACTGGGAAAAAGCAACCCAAGAACACATACATAACTCAATATTCATTTTCCTATAATTACACCATACCCAAACTCACAGTCCCTAGTTTGGCTTATTTCCCACTTCATCACTTCCCTGAGCAACTGCACCACAAGCATGGTCACTATGACCCACAGAGATCTGACCATAACCTACCAAAATCCATGGCAATCACATGTCTGGTGTGATGATGGAAGCCTAAACTTAGAGCTCCCAAGAACCTGGGGATGTTCAATGGGATGGGATCTCATGGCTCACGATGAAAACCAGACCCCTCCCTCACTGAAAAAAATGTCCACAAAAATCTATATTCTACTGGTAGATGTTTCCATGTTCACCTGCACAATCTCCACATTATTGTTTCACTTTGGGTTCATTGACACTACAAGGTTCTTCCTTTGTGTGTACAGACTATCCATGCAATAGTAGGTGGGCACCTCCAAGGACATATTTGCAAAAACATCCAATCTGTATCTCAGGGACTCATCCCATGACAATGACCTGATGTCCTGATTACTCCCTCATTGGAACCAGTATGAAATTCAGAAGGTCTGCATGCTGGAATTCAACAGCACCTGGCACTCCCTCAAAAGAACAAGGAGGCACTGAACACCACACTTGTCAAATAAAAAAGAAAACATCACAAGTTCACCAGCAGTACTCAAATCTGTATCTAGAAAAAAAGGCTCTGAGGGTAAATGTGACATTGGCCTAAGTGCTACAATATCCAAAAGCTTTCTTGCATGTCCCCTCTGGAAACATGAGAATATTTTATTATATACCAACTCCTGATATCCATCAGGATATGAAAGATTTCATGATTCCAAGGAGCTCCCAACACCCTGATTTGTACCTGACAACAACAGATTTGGCCAAGGCTACTTTTCAACCTTACCAGGAATATCAAGACCCTAGACATGGGCTATGTCCATATTAGGACTTACTTGATGATCTGTAATCTCAAAAAACTTCTCTGTCACAGAGCACACCTACCTGAGGGAAGTCCTATAACACTATGTGAAAAGCATATAATTCAGCTGACTTTTTTCCTGCAAGAACACCCAGCCCTTTCCTTGGCTATCACCACTGGCACAAAAGACTTTCGGTTCACTCTGGTTCCAGAACCAACCTGAGGGAAACACTATCATCCCCATTCATCCACATCAAGTGCTCACCTGCTAAGAATACTGTGCTGCATGCTCAGTTGTCTGCTTCACCAAAAGGTCACTGGACCAGGTCAATAGCAATCAAAGACCCTTAGATCCCTCAACATATATGTTCCTGACCTCTACACTGAGGGCACAATCATGTGCACTGGATTGGCTAAGTTCTACCCTTGTTGCTTCCTTGGTCACCTGTACACAAAGCAGGGCCACAACAATCTAAAGGCACCCCACCATCACTTACCAGACACCATGGAGATCTCCCTTCACCTGGCAGGAGGGAGGCATACAACTGCACTTACTGGAAACCTAGAGATATTCAACAGGATGGCATTTCAAGGCTCACTGTGAGTTCTAGACCACTCACTGGAAGAGATGTCCAAGAAAACCCATTCTTTACTGGAAAACATTTCATTGTCCACCTGCCCAATCTTCATGTCATCCTAAAATCTGAAGTCTATGGACTCTACCTGCATGCGACAGCTTAGCCTGGCAAAAGAAAACTGACACTCCCAGGGTGATACCTGACAAACTGCTATACTGCATATCTCTGGAACCAACTCTATGACAATGATTGATTATCCAACTTATGCCTCTACTGTAACCAGTGGGAAATACAGACCTGCTGGCTTGGATCCATCAGCACTTGATGCTTCCTAAGGATAGCAAGAAGGTACTGAATGCCACACTTTCCAATTAAAGGGTGAAACATGAGAACCTCAACTTCTGCAGTCATATCTATATCTGAAAGAAGATACTGAGGGCAAATGGACATAGGCCTTCAACCCTACAATAGGCAAGAACTTCAGTGGATGCCCACCAAGGAAAATGACAAAGTCTCCTTATGAATATAATCTTGATATCCACTGGAATACTGAATATCACGTGATCACCAACCAGGTACCAGCTCCCTGATGCTTACCTGACATTTATATGAGGTTCTGACCACCAAGTTCTCAGTAACTCTGAGGAAGAGGAAGGTGGTCATGTACACCCTGTGAGAAATCCAGTGCCTACAAAACCACAGAGTGACAATGGAAATGTACCTGGATGCTAGGATGATTAACAGGGAGAGTCCTGACTCCAGGTCAAACTTCTTCTAAGTGGACACCTGTAAACACCCCTTTGCTTACTGCTCCTTGGGATTGGCCAAAACAAGCACAAAATCCTCCATAGGATCACTCTTTAAGGCTCACCCTTTTGGCATCCACTTGACACTGTCTGTGCCAAGGGTCCACTCTCAGGCAATAGCATCACCGTGGTTGCAATCCTATCTGACCTGATCAAGAAAGGGGTGGGAATGCCCAGAGCAATCTTCCTCATCTACCCCCTGTGCAACGTTGGCAGATTCTGCTAAGCCCACACTTACCTGATGTCTCTAGTGATCCACAGGACTGTGTTGCAGGCCACACCATGACATCAGAACCCGTTAAAAACTCATCAGGAATATCAATTTAGTCCAGGACTCCTGGCACAACTACATGTGAGAAGTGAGGAGGGCAACATACTTGAGGAGCCCACTTGCTTGACTACCTGGGTCCTTGGGGAACTCTGTGTACAAAGCCTGGTAAAAGACACCTTCATTTCTCCAACAGAAACCTGGAGAACCTCCAAAGTCAGTAGGACCAGTTGTAGAAATCTGGAAATTGACAAGAATCTTTGCCTCTCCATATTCCACAGTGAGCATGGAAACAACTTTAGTGACCTGCAATCCCACATGAAAATGAGGAACTTACTGGTTGGGAAGAGTCTCTTGTTCTACCTTTGTGTCACACATGTCAAACAGCAAACAAAAGACAAGGCTGCCAACATAGCTTCCTCCAGTGTATATTTAGAAAATAAAAGTGTCCTATATCTGAACACAGTAACATTTCACAAGACCTGGTGAGCAGGGGGCCCTTCCCAGGATACCAGGTTGCAATACTGCCAACAACATGCTGCACCGAGCCTGTTTTCTGACCTCACTAAGAAACATGAGCCTCTGAGAATGAGGCTACATCCATGTTAGGAATTGCCTGACGATCAGCAATCTTGACTCAGAAAGGTTTTCTCTCTCTCTGCATATACTTTCCTTAAGGGAAGTCTAACAATCCTGTTCTTCACATACATTGCTATACAAGAAAACCTGGCAAATTCCTTGTCCATCACCACTTCCACAGAGGCCTTCATTTTACCCTGATACTAGAACTAATCCAAGGGAAGCACTGTCATCACCACACACTCTTCCTCATCAAATGTTCAACTCTCTAGATTCCTGTGCTTTGTGCTTAGAACACTGGTCCACAACAATGTCACTGGACCAGGAAAAAGCAATCCCAAGACACTCAGATCCCTCTACATTCATTTTCCTGCATCTGACAACAAACTCATATGTGCTGAATTGGCTTTCACATTCCTCCCTTACCTTGGCTCCTGCACCTAAAATAAAGCCACATCAACATGCATGGACCCCACCATCACTTACCAATGCCTATGGACATCCTCTGACTCCTGCTATGATGGATGCCCACACATGCCCCTACCTGGAAGGTGGAGATGTTCAATGGGATGGCCTCTAATGACTCACTGTAAGGGAGGTCAGGACAGGTCACTGGAAAAGATGCCCAAGATAACCTATCCTTTACTGCTCTCCTTTTCCTTGTCTACCTGCACAATCTCCATATGATCATATCACTGAGGATTTTTTACCACTATCAAACTCTTCCAATGTATTATTACTCTACCAATGTATTATTACTCTACCAATGCAACAGCACATGCATACTCCTGTGGAAATACTTGCCTAGTTGCTTGAGAGTCTCCCATGGATCCATCTAGTTATTGCAGTGTGTTATAAGGTTTATTCCTCTTCTGAGGTTAGTAGAAAGTGCATGAGATCTGTAGGCAGGGACACAACAGAACCTGATCCTCCCTCAAATAACACAAAGATATTGAGCACCACACTTAACAAATAAAGAAGAAATATTAGAGGTGTATTTTCAATAGCTAAATCTATACCAGATATAAAGGGTGCAATAATGTTTGTGACATCAGTTCCGAACACTACACTAAAACAATATATTCAAAGGGTACCAAGAATTGAACTCAGGACCTTGCGCTTGCCAGGCAGGTGCAGCACTGCTGCGCTAACCCCTGCCCCCTACCTTCAAAATTTAAAACATTGGTTGCTTATACCCTGGTCCTGGATAGATCTGTCAGTTTTACTTTGGCTAGGGCTAGGTCTTTTCAAACAGACCATTTAATGTTTTCCGTCAACTTTTTTAAAACTTCCTTTGCTCCAGAGTCTTTTAAACATGCTGATAACCCGTGCACTGGATGTCTACTCTGGGGCCCTACCTGCTTTTCTAAGCCTGCCATGACACAGTCTTGGGAAAAACCTCCCGCTCTGAGCCTGAGCCATCCCTGCACAGCCAGCTCCTCATCCCTGTGGAAAGCTGTGGACCTCAAGAGCGCTTCATCAAGGCACTGCCGGCCACTTCCCTCCCTTCCAACCTACAGCCAAACCAAGCAAATGGAAACGTGAGGAGGGAAAGCCCGCAAAGCTTGTTCAGTACAGAGGGGTCTGGAGGACTGGGCCTCAATCACATTTTTTACATACGTCAGTTTTAGAAACCTCTCCCAGGACTGAGACTCCACCGCCACAGTCCGCAGTCCGGCGCCGCAGCCGCAGCCGCACGGGAAGGTACTGCTAACGGCCGCCAAGTGCGCGCCAGTTGGGAAGTGCCCGGATGTTAAGACGCATGCCCATTGTGGCGCAGGTGCCAAAGAGTGCGCATGTGCAGGAAGTAGTACTGAAGGAGGCCAAAAAAATGCCTTGACATCAACGCGTAGAGTCCTACAAGTTCAACTAGGCTGTAAGAGAACTTCAATAGTGGGGTTTTTTTATGGCAGTTTATCTGCCTGATCCAAGACCCCACCCAGGACCACACACTGCAATTTGCTATCGTGTCATTTTTCATTTTTCTTTATTAAGTTTTATTAGTACATTATTGCAGTACATAATGATTGAATTCCTCGTGGGGAGTTGGTACATGTACATAACACATCTTAATTCTTTTTCCATTCCTTTCCCTTTGTCCTCTGCATCTTTGTAGTGTGGAACCAGGTGGCTGTACAGAGAAGAGGCCAAAGGAGTGGGGGGGGGTCCGGTAGATTGCTGCCGGGGTGCGGGCTGATTCGATGCCCCCAGCACGATTGGACCACACACCCTTACTAGTTATGTGTAAGAGGTTCACCTCTTGATACATACAAAGCCCATAAGCACAATTGGGATCCTAAAAAAAAGTGAGGAGTAGCCAGTAGCAGTGGTGCACACTTGTAATCCCAGCATTCTGGAAGGCCGAGGCAGAAGGATTGCAAATTGAAGCCCAGCCAGGGCAACTTAGCAACATTCTCTCTCAAAAATTTAAAAAATTTAAAAAGGTAAGGGATGTAGCTTGGTGTGACGGTCCTGGGTTTGACCCCCAGTACAGGGTGGGGGCAGAGGGGGGAGTGAAGAGAGCATCCTTGGTGTACAGAAGGCCAGTGATATGGGCAGCAAAAGAATTTACCAAGGCAAGGATGGAGTAAAGATAAATCTTTATTGAGGAGAGAGCACACTGTTCAGAGGGACAGGAGGCTAGTTTCCAAGACAGGAACTGCAGTGTCAGAGCAAAAGATTGGTGAGGCTCTGAGGAAGTGAAAAGGGCTAGATGTCAAATGCGATCATCTTTCCAGATCATCTTGTGCCTTGTAGATGTTCCGGAAGCATTTGCCTTCCTTAGAGAATTCTGTATTTAAAGCTCCAACTTGACAAGATCATATCCTTCAGCCTCACACAAGGCCTTTAGCTTCAGGTAAGTTGCTCTTAACTTAGAGAAGATAGTTCAGAGCTCGTGGCACGGGTGAGTGGGTCTTACAGCAAAGGTCTGCTTCTACCTTGTGTAGCTTTGTTCAGGGCTGCTGTGTTGACTGACGACCACTGGGTACGAGCTGGGCAGGATGGCCTCAGGAAGGGGCTCTGCTGCTGAGGGTTGTTGACCTCTTGCTGCCGACAGGTACCCACTCTAGAGAGGTTGATACATGCAGCAGGAAAGGAGAGTGCTGGGCATGGCTGAAAATATTCTACTCTATCAAAGAAAGCAAGGGGCTTTTATTGGGGATATTACCTATGTTCACACAGGAGAGACTCACCATTCCACACCGTGTGGGCACATTGCTGAGCATATTCAGCTAGAGGCTCTGTATCACATGTTTAAAAAGTAGCAGATGCGAAAGCTTCCGGGGGGAAAATTCAGGATTGTGAAGAGCAACGTTTAGGACACCTAAAATGAATGGATCGGGGCGTTAGCCATAATGAAGAAAGTTTGAAAGTATATTAACTTTCATTTAAAGGGCAGCATCCTGCCCTCCCTCTTTGAGCCCAGGTAATGGTCCCAAAAAGTACCTGCCTAGTGGCTAACAGGATTATAATCAGGTATCCATCTCATCTCAGAGAAACAAGCCAAGACAAGAAGGTGTGTTATCCTCTCAGCAATTATTTCAGCTCTTTGTGAAATAAATGAGAGTTACTCTGAAATACAGAGAAGGAGGCAACTTAGATAGCAATACATGTTAACTACTTTAGACATAAGAAAATACACTCATTTTGGGAAGCCAGAAAATGTAGAATTATGGAATGTTTCTAAAAGTAATCAATCCAGTAAGAAGTAAATGAGACAACAGAGAATACAGAACTGTTTCTAAAGACTACTCTTCCAAAGCAAAGCTGACATTATCCAAGTGTGAAGGTTTTCCTTCCCACACTGCCATCATATAAAGACAGCTCTGGCTACAAAGATGTCCTCAAATGGTTAAGGGGGAAAGTGTCAAGGCCTCTGACACTCATCAGAAACCAAAATAGCTTCCAGATATCTCTATCCTTGTAGACATCCTAGAAAACCATCCACAGTCCATCCCTTCATCCTTCATGAAAGCAGCAGGCACCCCCATCACAGGAAGTTGTGTGTTTCCTTTCTGTTTTTTTCTTAAAGGGTTATGTATGGATTGTTGCAAAGAGCCATTAAAAGCAATTTATGCCTCAGTTTTTCATTCTCTAAGGAAGGAAATCTCTCTCATTACTGACAATTAGCTTCCTATTGATTCTGCTATGTGCCTGATCAAGTTTTATTAAGCTCCTTTTAAAAATAAAATAAGATTTTTGAAGACATTTAGCAGTGACATGGAAATTCAAAACACAGCAAGAGGCATGGACAGAACACTTAGTAACACTGCAGCCATGCTACTGAGTAGAAAATCTGCAATCTAAAGATAAACAGGCTTTAAATATCATTAGTAATATTTGTATATAAAAACCTTATCGAATACCTCAAAGTCAATAACTCCCAATAAAAGTGTCTATCCTAGTGGGTCTTTCTGCAATTGCTGTTCAGTGCATAAGTATTTTTATCCTCAGAGTGGAAATGAATACATGGAAGCTAATGTGACATAGCATCTAAATTTAAATGGAATAGATTTACATTTTTAACATTTAGTATTAACTATTCTTCCTACTTTTTGCATTGAAAGGCCAAACATAACAGGTCTGTGACATTGACTGAATAGATAACAAAAGAAGCAATAATCCATCACACAAAGAATTGAAAATTGGAGCTATTCTTCTTTATTTAGAAAACTATTCTTTCTTTGTAAGAGAACACCCCACTAAAGTTGCTTTTCAAAAATGATTTATAAAAACATGAAAATTGTACATAATGATTTACCATGTGATGTGTCACTATATATATGCATTTTAAGTCTGGTTAAATATATATATTAAATATATTTATCTATATCTTCAAACATTTATCATTTCCTTATTGTGAAAATGTCTGTAGCCTTTCTTGCTTTGTAATTACTTTTTATGCAGTTACCCTACAGTGCAGTAGCACACCAGAGCTTCTTGCTCCCATCAAACCATATCTTAGATCCCTTTAATTAGCCTCCCCCATCTCTCCCTACCCACTACTCTCCCTGGCCTCTAGTAACCACCATTCTCTCCTCAAATTCTATGAGATCAACTTTTTTAGATTCCACATGAATGTGATCATTCAGTACTTGTCTTTCTGTGCCTGGCTTATTTTGTTCACCATAATGATCCCCAGTTCTGCCCTTGTTGTTGCAAATGATGGTATGGTATTGTTTTCATAGCGAGATATTATTCTGCTGTATATATGTGCTGCATATATGAAATGTAACTTCAGAGTTTACTTCTCTTTTCTTGAGTGTCTTTGGTTTTGTGAGAAGCTAACCAGAGAATATTTTCACAAAGTAATGCAAATTGGTGACAAAAGTAGCAGGTAAAGTATACATATGCAAAACTAAAGTGTGAAAACCAAAATGAATTAAGCATCGACTTAGGTGCCTTTGTATTTTATTTCTGCCCTGATTTACCTAGAAGTATTTGGATAATGTAAACTTGGGCATATGGAAGATGAAGGCCACTTTATTTCCTTGCAGTTTTCATGACTTAGTCATAAATCTCTGAGATCCTCTAAAGTAAAAACACCTTCACTCATTGAAGGAATGGCAATAGATGGATGAACCATCATTAGAAGTTAGAAATTACCTAATTACCCATAGCTTTGTGTTTACCCTCTAATACCTAACTACTCCTGAAATTTAAATCATCTTCTGAAGAGAAGTGAAAATTCAAATGATAAGTCAAAAATTTTGTTTCAGAAATGTTGAGAAGCCAAAAGCAGACTGATTGAGGATATAGTTCATGAGTCTGGGATTTCTGGCTTTCAGTCCCAGCTCAATGCCCAGGGATTAATTTCTCTGACTTTAGTATTCTCCTCTGTAAACTGAAAATAATAATCATCTATCATAGGGTAGTTTTGTGCAAAGAAAAAAAAAGCAAACAAATCAAGGGCTACAATATACTAAGCACCTCTATCACTGTAGTTATAATGATTGCTGTTACTGGCCTGAGTCTTATGTGCTACAGAATATGATCTTTGGAGAGTTGTAGGCATATGCCTCTAGGACTTTCTGGCCCCCTAGAACTTAGCCAGCATTCAATGAGAGCCACATGGAAAGACCTTTGGAGGAGATAGGAGGTACCTCACTAGACCACCATAGCTGAGGTCCCAGTCAACAGAACCAAGTGACAGCCAGTGAAGGAGCCATATTGAATCACCCAGAACATTCAAGACCCAGTGTAACTGCAGCTGCAGCCAATATCACATGAAGCAGGAGAATCATCCCTCTAAGCCCAGGATTCCTACAAGATCATGAAAATAACCAAATAAGCCACTAACTTGTGGGGTGGTTTATTATGCAGCAAAATGCATGGAAGGAGCTGAATCCATCCTGGAATGGGCTTCAGAATTGTCTTATCAGTGACTCATGAGGTCAGCCCAGCTCCCTTCATAACCAAACTGATTCATTTGAGCAATGACAGACCTTAGGCACAGGGGGTACTGAGAAGTGGGAGAAGCCACAAGACAAGAGAGCTCTGTCTGAAGTATCAAGTTATCTGAAATTTTGGTAAGAAAAATGTGAATGTATGCTAAAAATAGCATTTGACAACAAATGGCACAAGGGAAAGCACAACAGGGTTTGACCTGTGTGAGTGAGAAAATGTGGACATGCATTATTGGGAATTCAGTGCTGACTTTTGGTCAAAGAGAGCAATGTGGACCCCTGCAGTAGGAACAATTATTTCACTGAATTTCCAGCTGGAGCATATGATTTTTGGGAGGGAATATCAATGGAACTTTTTTTTTTTTGCATAAAACTGTTTTTGCTCTATGACTCAGTACCTTCTTTCCAGAGCTAAAATCATCTAGAAATGAGCTTGAATGACCCAGGAGCTATGGAATGCTAGCAATGATGATGAGAAATTCATATTAGAACATGATGACATGACCTTCACATCTAAGGAGTATAAGACGAGTGGAAAAGAGGATGATTTGGAAATGGAAAAGACAACAAAGCTTGAAATTTGAGTGAAGACCGTTAATGCTGGAATCAGGAGGACAAACCAAATAAAAATTTATACAGAAGAAATTCTTAACATCCTTTTTCTCTTCTCTAATTTCAACCACTGAAGTAACAAATATAATTCAACATTCATTTTTAACATTTATATTGAGTCTTTTTAGCGTAAATGTTTTAAAAATTATTCTGTTAGTAGTGACAGGCACTTTTATTTTTATTTATTTTGGGGGGGGGTACTGGGGATCGAACTCTCGGGACCTTGAGCTTGTAAGGTAGGCGGCAGAACCACTGAGCTAAATCCCCAGCACTTCTGTTAGTAATGAAAAAAGCTCACCATGACTTTTCAGAACTTTTTATGAAAAAGGACTTGAAAAAGTATATCTCTAAGGAAAAAGAACTAACCAATTGACCCTTTCAGCATATGACAAAAGTGACATGATTTCTCAGCAAATACCCTCATCAAAACATCTAGCAAATGGGCTAAAAATGTTGTATAGCATCCTCTGGGCATTTTGGGAAATTTATATGTCTTCATTGATTAGTTTGACAATTGATAAGGCAAAAAAATCACTGTTATAATTTATGTATTATACTTCTGTGACATTTCTTCCTGGTAATAATGTGACACTAAAGCAGAGAGGAGAAATCGCCCTGGGTGGCAGTTAATATGGTTTGTCATCTATCTTTGTTTCAAAACATTTTTCCAAAACCAGTAGCTCAGTGAAATAAGATTTTGACCAGTGATCAAAGCACAGATAGGCAAGAAATTTCCTGTTGAAAAGCAATTACACATAGTATTTTCTAGTAGAAATATTATGCAGAAGAGAAGATGTACAATCATTTTCAAGATTAGAAGTGAATATGGAGAATCTCTACATATTGACTACACCAAGTTTTCTTCATCACAGAGCCCATAAACCACACCTCTGCTCTCAAGCTCAAGGGCTTCCTCTCTGTGGCTGTTAAGTATATTACTAGAAAGACAGTGTCTCAGGTTAGCTCATCGTGGGCCTGAAAATTCCTCCACCCTCATCTTCCTTTGCTTCTCCCTTTCTCCTCATTCTTCCATGCTTTGTGTTTAGAGAAGGGTGACTTGATAGTGAGACTTAAACTAAGAGACTCCAGGCTCAGACCATGTGGAAAGTAACAACTGGCTGTGGGGTCAGCTTGTGGGCTCTGTTGGTTAGCTTTCCATTACTGTAGCAAGTATCTGAGATAAACAACTTGCAAAGAGGAAAGGTTTATTTTGGCTCACAGTTTCAGAGGTTTCCGCCCATGGTCAATCGGCTCTGTGGCTTTGGGCCTGTGGTGAGATAACAAATCATGCAGGGAAGCACATAGTGCAACAAAACAAGGAAGGGCTAGGTTCCCAGTATCCCGTTCAGGAACATATCCCCAGTGGCCTAACTTCCTCCCAGGAGGCCCTGTGTCTTAAAGGTTCCACTGTCTCACAGTAGTGCCACAGGCTTGCAACTAAGCATTGATCACCTGGGCCAAACACATCCCAGCAATCGCAAGAAGAAAAAGAAAGATCCTGTAGTTTCCAGGAATTTTCAACTAGTTCCTTATTATTCATTTCTTAGGTTGTTGGTGTAAATAGAATTGATCAAGAGCTACAATCCGATATTACTAAGAGTTGTTTAGACACAGGGTCCATTTCTATATAAGCAACAGGGCCTTTCAAAACCAACCATTTTAAGAAGTAAAATTTTAGGAACCTGGAAACATTTACCTTTCAAAAGTGCTTTACAACTTTTCAGGCCTCGTCATACATGAAGGCATTATGCAGTTATCCAGACAATTTTCCGTCCACTTCCATTCTCTTACCTCCTTCCCATTGCTAGGGCTCAGGGCAAGTGACCCAGGCCCCAGAAGCAGAAGGGCTTGCCGGAGGTGGGGAACGGGGAGAGGACAGCCTCCCTAGGGGTGCTCTGCCCTTCCTCAGCCAGGGCCAGGGTCCCTGCTACCCGGGAGGGCGCCTCCCCTCGCTCACACCTGAGTTCACCTGGAAGGCGGGGCAGGGCGCAGGGCACAGGAAGGGGTCAGTACGGCCCTGGACCCGCGCGAAGCCTGGACCTGCTCAGCAGCAGATCCGGCGTCCGGGCCGGCCCCCGTCACTCACGCTGCTGGCGACCAATGGCGCGGCCGCCTGTCACCCCGGCCCCGCCGCGGGGAGCGGGAGGGCGGGCGGTCGGCAGGCGCCTGAGAGCGAGGATTGAACTTTGCAGCTGAGTTGCTGCGGCCGCGAGGTGCCCAGCAGTGCGGCCCCGGCGCGGAGCGGGGAGCCATGGAGTACGGGGTGCCGCGCGTGACCCTCACCCTGTGCCTGTGGCTCTGGTTGGCGGCCTAGGGGGGCTGCCTGGCTCCAGGCCCCGGTTTGGTGGCGGCGGAGACCGCACGGCGGCTGGACGAGTCTCTATGTCGGGCGCGAGCGCTGCACCTCCAGGTGCCTCAGCCTGCAGATCACGCGCATCTCAGCCTTCCAGCACTTCCAGGTACGCACGCCCTCGCCCTCGCCTCCCCCGCACCGCCGGGATCCCCGCTGCAGCCCTGGAGCCTGGGCGCGCAAAAAGTTCTGCCCCTCTTTCTCTCCGCGTGGGTTGCACGATCCGGGCTCCCCAAGCCTCTCTCGTGGGCATCTTCTCCAAATCCCTTCTCCCCGGTGGCCAACGGGAGGGACGGCACTCGCTCTTTCTGGGGGATGCAGAGCGCAGTTTTGCGGATTCCCAGGTGGCCGCGTGGGCTTGTCACTTTCCCGGGACCGCAAAGCGCGCAACTCGGCGCCAGGGAGGAGGAGTTCCGCCAACTCCGGGGCACCCGGGACGCTCCCCACCGGCGGCATGGACACCCCCGGGGTCCCCGAGGGGCACGCGGGTGCCCCAGTGTCTCAGGTGCCGGGGCGCCGGACGCCTCGGACGCCTTTGAACTGTAGCTTTCCTATCCGGCGCGTCTGGGACTCGCTGGCCAACCCCGGAAGACCCAGCCAGGGCCCCCGGGCCGACTTGTGCACTCTCGGGGTGCGCAGTGCGCTTCCTGCTCGCAGCTCCAAGGGTTCCCTTACTAACCACTGGCTTAGGGGACCGGCAGCGGCAGGGGAAGGGTGGGACTCAGGATGCAGGGGCCGGGCTTGGCTGCTTCGGGGAAGAATCCCCGGGGCCAGGGGCTCCCCCAGCACGAGTAGGTTGTTCCAGCTTGAGGGTGCGGAAGGTTGGGGGTGAAGGAGGCTCCTGGAAGAGCACTCCTGGCGCCCTTGGACCTGCACTGAAGCGGGTGGGCGCCCTGAGCAGCTCCCGGACCCCGAGGGCACGAGGCCCTGGAGTCACCCACTTGCGGGCCTCCTCCTCTGCTGCTCGCCTCTCCCCTGAGCTACCCACCTGTTCCAACAGCCCAGCTTCTCGCCCCAGGGAAAATTCTGGAGGCTCCCAGGTGAGGCTGGAACTGGAAGCAGAGCCCTCTGCCTTCACACTGGGCGCCCCTCCAGCCGGCCGAGACCCAGTGGAGTAGAGGGGGCTCAGCAAAGGAGGGGCTCCCGAAATCAGGGAACCGAGCAGCTGGAACCGGTGCTGATCAGTTGTGGAGGGTGCAGTTTGGGGTATCTGTCCGCATCCCTCCGGGTGGCCTTCCCCGCCAGTGTGCCAGAGAGCGACCTACGGACGGCTCACAGTTGGGATCTGAAGAGCTGAGGCCCACCGGTGAACTTTGCGAGCCTTTGTTCAGAATCAAACAGTGTCTGTCAGGAGAAAATAGAAAAGGACACTCAGCCTCCTTCAGGGCCTGCGGGGAAGGGATACCCGACGCTTACCTCTGCAGCGAGGTAGCAGGACATCGACATCCAGGCAGGCGCCTGTCCCCACACACCTGACTCAAATCCACCATCTTACCCCAAAGTCCCTCTCCCTAGAAGATGCCACGTGGGTGTTTGAACAACACCGCAACACAACGCAGAACCCACCAGCCCATCTCCAGAGAGGACGAGGATGTCCCTCCCTCCACCTTTTTATTGTCAGTTGCAGTGATTTATTTGTTTTACAGTTGCAGCGGCTACAGAAGCAGTTTAGATCGAGCCAATTCCCATGAAAGGCTTTTCTCATGGTCTCTTGGCTTGATTTCTCTTCCCAAGAAAAACCACTGACAGAATACACATTGCCAGACAATTCCGATTACATTTTAATTAGCTTGGGTGAAACAGGCTGCAAATTACTCAGGACTTAATAACTGCTGGGCTTTTTTCTTGGTTTTGTTTTCTGTAATTACTCGCAAAGCCATTCTTGGAGACTTAACCCTAACCTGGTAGTGCCCATCTGATTTATCTAAATTGCAGGGATTCGGCTTTCTTAAAACTTGAAAAGACAGCAACACGTGCTCCTTATACAGCAAAGCCCCAGGCTTCCCTGAGGCCCGGGCCAGCCCTACCTTGTTGGATAATTGGAAGCATGGTGGAGGGATCCGCCTCAGGATGTATGAATGGGTGCAAGGCTGGGCTGCAGGAAGTCTCAGGAGGAACTATTGGATCAGTCCACTCCCTCCACACCTCCTGCAGGGGACCCAGCAGGTGCTTGCATCCATCTTTGCTTGTACAGTTCTAGGCCTCTATTTAAGATCTTTTTAAGGATGCGAGCAAGTTTGCCTCCATCCAACCTGGATGCCAGCCAGATGTGTGAACTCCCAGGCATGGAAGCTGCCAGAAAGGACCCAATCTATGCCCTCTAGGTACACTCAGGGACTCAGAGTCCTCAGTGACACTGACCAGCTATGATCCACCTGGGATCTAGTCATCACCACCTCAGTCCCTTTCCGGTTCCCTGTACTGCCCAGCCTGGCAGCAATTGAAAGGGAGAGCTGTAGGCAGATGTGCACATCTGGACACAGTGGCTGTCACCCTCCAGGGCACCAGGGACTCAGTACTAGAGCCTGCAGGTGAGAGTGATGATGGCAGAGATCTGATTACAGCCCAGAATCCTCCCCCATGGCAGGAGATGTGTTATGGTGCATCGAACCCATGCTATTTTTTCCTGTGATTGGTTCTGAGCCATTTTGGTACCATCCCATTAGATGGGAGCGGCCGTACAACAGCCTGGATGCCACCTGCATTCGGGGAGCTGTGTGGTGCCAGCCCGGAAACCTGCCCCACAGCAGGAGATGTGTTAAGATGGGTCAAACCCATTCTCTGTATTCCTGTGAGTGGTTCTGAGCCATTTCGGAAGCATCCCATTAGATGGGAGCAGATGTATGGTGGACCGGATGCCATCTCCTTTACGGTAGTGGCATGATGCCAGCTCTGAATCCTCCCCCATGGCTGGAGACGTATGTTTTTAAAAGCTGATAAATTATAACTAAGTCATTGCTTTATGTGTATTGGCAAAAATGTATATATTATGTTATGCCTACTTGTATACTTGCATTTATATATTGTTGAGATGGTACCAATTACTTTTTTTTTAAAAGTACTCAATATCTTAAAAACATAAACCTAAATACCTCTATGATCACATGACTTTCATAAAATGTTTTTAAAAGGTCAGTATGGTGATGCATTCCTGTAATCCCAGCATGCAGGAGGATGAGAGAGGAAGATTTTAAGGCCACCCTGGGCTACACAGTGAGACCCTGTCTCAAAACAAACAAAGAAAAAGAAGAGTTTTAAAAGATATAACAAAGGTGTCCTCAACTGCTAATGTAAATTTTCACTACATTAGCTAATCAAATTTATATTTGAGTAATTTTAACTTTAGAAAAATTTCAGTTGCACAAAAGTTAAAGATACTAATTGCTGGGTGTGGTTGCACAAGCCTGTAATGCCAGCACTCGGGAAGCTGAGGCAGGAGCTGTGAGTTTGAGGACACCCTGGGATACATAATCAGTTCAAGGCCAGCCTGAATTACATTATGAAACCCTGTCTCAACAAAACAAATTAAAGAGCATAAAATATAATTAAAATTTTTGAGTTTGTTAGGATCCTAAAAACTCTTAAAAATCAGAGTCAGTTCAACATTGAGACAATATGAATATACCAATATCTGGGTATTCTTTTATTTTAAATTATTTAGCTTCTCAAACAATGATATATAACAATAGTCAATATAAAGACTGCTTCTAAATTTGTACCAGGGGTCCTGTTTTTTGATAGACATTAGTTTAAAATGTTACAGTGTTTTGTTTTGTTTTGTTTTGTTTTTTGGTACCGGGAATCAAGCTTGGGACCTTTCGCTTGTGAGGCAGGCACCAGAACCTAAATCCCCGGCCCCCTTTTTTTTTTGAGACAGGGTCTCACTATGTAGTTCAGGCTGGCCTTGAACTCACTATGTAGCAGAGGCTGGCCTCAAACTCAAAGCGGTCCTCCTGCCTCAGCCTCCCAAGTGCTGGGATTACAGGTGTGCACCACCATTCCTGGCAAAAATGTTAGGGTTTATAACAAAATCTATCCATATTTTTCTAGACATTAGTTTAAAAAGTTAAAAATTTATGGCAAGAATGGCCTTTGAGTCCCTGATAACAAAATGAAAATCATGCTTTTTAATAAATAGCATGTAAAGGCCCAGGTCTAGCTATTTCTTACCCCTGTAGTGGTCTGCATGCCATGACTACAGTAGTTTCAGGACTGGCTTCTTCCAAAATGTTCTCAAGACTGCTTTCTTAACCAAGAGTGGTTTAAGGAGCCTGACAGCTTCTACTTAGTTATTCTACTCGGCATGAGTAAGGTAACAGACCTCCCTATGGTTTATTAAAGTTAAAAACTGGAAACACTTTTTAAAGTTTCTATTCATTAGACATTATCTAATAAAAGTCTACTAGAAAGCCTTCTTACTAAGTCTATATAAAAAAACAGGCAATTTTGTCTTATACACTAATGTGTGTCTAAGTAAGCACTGTCCAGCCATGCTGTACTTCTTCCTAATTTCCTGAAAGAGCTGAGTCCACATTTACATAGATATTAACTCACTCAACTCTAAAATGATTATACAAAATAAATATTTCTCCCTACAGTTCTTGGATCTTTCCAGATTGTCTGAGCTATTCCATTTTCAATGCCCACAATTAATAAAGTTCCCTTTGTAGTCTTCCAAGTAGATTCACTTATGGGTATCCTTGTTTCCCAAAATAGTTTGCTTTTGGTGACATAAAAATGTGATTAAAAATAATTCATTGAGGTCAATATGAAGAGTCAAGTTCAAAAGCCCCCCAAAAACCTTCAAAAATTTAAATAATAGTCTGTTATAGTGTATGCAAAGGGAATTTTGAGATATTGACAACTTTTACATTTTTTCTCAACAAAAGTTTGCTTTAAGATTATTACTTGTGTTTGTCAAATATTTTATATTTTACATACAATGTAAATGTAGTTTTAAAAAATTAAACAGATAAATAAAAGCTCTAAGTTATTTATAATTAAGTTAAAATACTAAAGATTTGTTAAATATAAATTCATATATTATTTAAAATTTATAAATGATAATATATTTAAATATTACATATATTTCATAGGTTGTTCATATATGTCTGATAAATATCATTAACATAAGCTCAAATATCTAAAAATAGAGTTTTATCAATCTACAGGTCAACTAGTGAAAATGAGCTTAAGAAAATAACTCTCAAAGTGATTGAGGATTATATCTGTTTATCATTTTAAGTTATTTATGTAAGCACAATTTATTTCATATTCTAATAACAGTTTTTAAATTCTTAAAAACTTTTGATATAGAGTTGATAGCTATGTTACCTCATCTTAATGGGTTTGTTTATGCTGCCTAATGCTAATAGTTTCAAGAGATAGTAAATGGCTTGCTTGCTTCTCTATAAAAACTAAAGTGCTACTAATTTAGTGTCTATGTAGTCTTTGTTTAAATTAAGTATTTAAAATGAGTTTTTATTTTTAAATCTCTGTTTCTACTAAAACTCCTTTTAAGTTCAAAAGCAATGATTTTGGGTGTTTCCAACCTCAAATACTTTATACATGTGTGTTCTTTTTTAGATATCCAGTGGTTACATCAATATATGACAGTTTGAGGCACATATATGATCTAATAACAATTTTTAAATACTGGTGATCCATTGGCATAATTTTATAATATAAAAGTTATGTTTCTGTTATAAATTGATCATATATGTTAACAGTATAACTTTTGAATAAAATGTTTCTAAAGACAGTTATTTGCAAAAATATTTTTTAAAAATTGTAGTACAAAAAAAAATGTCAAAATCTGTTTAAAAGAATAAAGCTTAAGATAGAGATCTGTTCTTAATAAAATTGAAAGCAAACTATTTTAAAAGGCTACAGATTTGTCAAAGTAATTTCTTGTGTCTTCTATTGTATTGTTAAAATTAAATGTTGAAATAAATAAGTCTTTAAATGTTCATTTTCCTTAAATATTATGCAGGGCAGTTCCTGATTTGTCTGCAAGTCAGTTTAAAATAACTGCTTATTTTCTGTTTATACAGGAGGAACATGAAACTAAAATTTAGCTGCCTACTTTTATTCAGCTACCTCATAAATAAGCTCAAATGATAGTTAAACATTAACCCCAAACTTTGGAGAGTTGAGATAATAGACATTATTTGTTATCTTTATTAGATTCAACTATTTAACCTGAAAATGTTAACTTTGTCTCTTAAGTATTCTTAGAACTTTCCCTCTAATTTTGCTAAACTTGGTTCCAGAAGAACTCCTCATATGAAAGTTAAGTGTGAGAACTATATTCTATTGTATCATACAAATTTTTGCTAGTTGCATAAACCAAAGATAGTTTGCTAAATAAATAGTACTGAAGAACATCCTGACCCAAGTGGCACTACATGTCCAAATGTTTCTAACCAAAGAAACTTATACAACAGTATTTTTTTGTTACTGGGGATCAAACTTGGGACCTTGTGCTGGTGAGGCAGGTGCCAGAACCACTGAGCTAAATCTCTGACCCAACAACAGTATTTATAGATAGCTGACATTAAACTGTACATTTTACAGGCCAAATACATAGTCTAAGAGTTTATAAAATAAGTTAATGCATTATCAACTCTAAAAATTTCATGTACAAGATAAATTCCCTTTAAGTACTTCTGACAGTATTTCAGGTGGAGGCAGTCATATATACAAAAACAATCCAGCCTTTTCTACCTTAAGAATTAAGGCATTTATTTTGATTTTGTGTAGTACACATCTATGAATTGCTATCAAATATAACATATGGCTGAAATCAGCAGTCTGATTTGCCTTGCCTTTGTTAAAATTTTGTGTATAATATAATATGATAAATGGTACTGTCATTTTCTATTTGACTCACCAATAGCAGTCAAGCATGCTCAACCATCTGGCTTTGAATGACCATAAGCATATTTGCTTGTCTATGTTTCTTCTTTTCCTTGGGATTTCTTCTTCTCCCTTCTGTGGAAAAAGTCAGAAAAAAATGATTGGAAATGTGCAATGTTCCTACAGATTTAGCTCTGAAGGCATATTTAATAGCCAGTTCATCTTGGTTATAATTTCTATATTAAAAAGAATTGTCTTGAAAAAACATAGCAGAAATAAGTAGTGAAAAGAAACTTGAATTATCCAGGCTTGATGTGCAAAATGACATTTTAGTGATTTTATTTACATAATTATATTAAAGCATCTAATTTCAATAAGCTGGTATTTCAGAGCAGGTCTGCTATGCTAGATGAACATCCTTTCCAATTCTAAATTCCAGTAGACGTTCAAATGTTTAATGTTAAACTTAGTTAATTTTGGTTGTTATGGATAGAAATGAAATTAAATCTTCATCACACATAAAAAAAAATCCAGCATCTCAGCTGTTAAGCATATAACGTAAAGAAATTTCAGAGTACTGAGAAAATCTTAGTTCATTCATGAATGATGGAAAATGCTGATTTGTGGGATTTAAAGTGTTTCCTTTAAAAAAATACCCAGAATACATAACCTCTGTACAAAGAAAAATATAAAAATTCTGTATGACCATGTTTGATTATACTACATAATTTAGAATCAAAAGTTGCAAGTTTTTCTACTTTACTCATTCCCCTGACAGCACTGATTTGTGAGCTAACATTAATATTTAGTTGGGCTGCATTTATGGAACAAGATTTTATTTTCAAAATGGCATAAATTTTTCTTTAGTGTAAGGACTCTATTTTTAGCAGCCATTATATCTCTAAAGGTTAACAATTTATAGAGCAAATGTTTTAACTACTGTATACTTTTTCTACTTTGTACTCCACATTTGTAATATTTGCAAAAGGGTAATGTCTTCAAAAAAATTCTTTCACTCTCCCAACCCCACATCTTAATCAAAAGTGTTTCCTCCTCTCTTGTCTCTGACCTAATTGGGGACATGTGGGAATTCCAGACAGGATATATACACACTTTAGATGGGATACTTGACTTTGAGTATAAAGACAAGTAAAAGATGAGCTCATTCTTAATTCAGGTATGTCCCAGTGCCTCAAAAGTTATTTGACAAACTGTACTTACTGAAAATCTAAAAAAGATGAGACATTCAAAGAGGCTCTAACAATTTTAGGCCTGTAACAGCTGAACAGCAAGAAAGCCATTTAACTCCACTGTGACAGTCATCGCTGACTGGCATTGAAAGTTAGACACCAATCCTGTGGTTACTGATAAACAAGTTTAAACCAAGAGTGGTGGCACACACCTGTAATCCTAGCACTCAGGAGGCTGAAGCAGGAGGATCACCATGACTGCAAAGCCAGCCAGGACTACATGGTGAGTTCAAGGCCATCCTGAATTACAGAGTGAGATTCTGTCTCAAAAACAAAACAAACAAAACCAATTTAACTGAAGTGGTGTCACTAAATTAAAAAACTGAAAATACATTTTAACAGTAATTTACACTGAAGGAATTATGGTTCTGAGGTATTCTATATAAACAAAGATTATAAATAGAAGAATTTGCAAATTAGTATGCTAAAGAAATTCCTACAGATATAATTTTGATGAGATATGCCACCTACATTTTGCCAACAATATTTCCCTAAAAATTATCAACTCTATAGTTATATTTCATGTTAAAATACTACTGACTGGGCTGTGAATTTAGCTCAGTGGTTTTGCCACCTGCTGCGCAAGCGCAAGGACCCAAGTTCGATCCCTAGTACCAAAAAAAAAAAAATACTACTGACTTTCAGGGGAAATAATTATATTGGCTGATTGTGACATATGCCAGTTGTGAAAATTCAGACAAACTAGTTGACAAATTCCCAAAATAGCTAATTTAATTTTTTCTCAAAACAGAGGACTGTAAAGATCTAGCCTGAGCCTGCAATTCATGAATTAAAAGTTTTCTCTCAGGCAGAGTAAGTGGTGAAGTGGGCCTAAGCATTGCATTATCTTATAAAAATGCCACTGATTTCCTCACAGAGCTAACCTAATTGTAAGCGATAAACCTAACAATATGCCAAGTGATAATACAAACCCCAACATGAATACTTCCTTACAACTCGAGGTTAGTGTAAAACTAGCCCGAACCTAACCAACACCTAACAGCAGCGCTAGACCTGCAGCTCATCCTAACCTAATCCTGGCTCCTGGTGGTGGGCTGCCCTTTCCCTCCAGTCTCCCCATATGTATTGGCCCCAACCGCACATGCAGACCCCTCCTTACCTGCTGCACTGCACACTCCCGCTGCTCAGCATGAGGGACGCCTAGGGCAGGCTTGGTGGGAAGGTGAGGCCTGGGGCTGATGAGGCCCAGGCCCGCAGGTGCTCATGCCTCGACCTGCCGAGGGGAGGAGGCCGAGGTCATGGTAGGAGGCGCCTCACCTGCTGAGGAGAGTCGAAGCAGTGCTCTGTGGTGACCCCTCTAGAAGGCCCTCTGCTGGACATAAAGCATGGCTGACTGCCGGGCTCTGGTCAACAGGCGGAAGGGTCCAGAGAGCAGGGTGTGCAGCTGGTAAGGTTGTGGGATGGGGCAGAGCCTGGCTAAAGGAGAAAGGGTGTGGCCAGGCGCCTCAGCTAAGGGCGTCCTGGGGCTGCATCATGGGAGGGGCATGGCTGGGCCACAGCAGGGGGCGGGACTGGGTTCATGAAGAGGAGGGGCATAGCCCAGGAGCACCAGGACTGGGCACAGCAGGGTGAGTCGCCAGAGGGGGTTGAGCCTGGGTACAGGAGGAGGAGCCCCATGGCCAGGCTCTTCAGCCATGGGCGTCCTGGGGCTGGGTCATGGGAAGGGTGGGGCCTGGGTTCAGGAAGAGAAGCGGCATAGCCCAGGAGTGCTACGATTGGGCACAACAGGGCAGGTTATGGGAGGGGTGGAGCCTGTTCAGGGGAGAGGCATGGCCAGGGTGCCTCGGCTTTGGTGTCCTGGGGTGGAGTCATGGGAGGGGCGGGGCTGGTCACAACAGGGGGTGGGCCTGGGTTCAAGAGAAGGAGGTGCACAGCCCTGAGGCGCCAGGATTGGGCACAACTTGGCCAGTCATGGCAGGGGGTGGGGCCAGGGCACCTCATCTGTGGGTGTCCTTGGGCTGTGATGAGAGGGGCGGGGCCTGGGTTCTGGAGGGGTGTGGCCCGGGTGTGTCAGGATTGGGCTCAGCAGGTCAGGTCACAGAAGGAGAAGGAGCCTGGTCCGGGCACCTCTCAGGTGTGGGTGCCCTGGGGCAGTCAGGGTAGTGACCAGCTCTGATCCAGTGGGAACGCCCTACCAGCCTGGTCTTCTCAGCCCTTTTGTCTCACTGGATAGAGGGTACGCAGGAGTCCAGCTCACCAGAGCAACAGACATGAGGAGGTTGGTGACAACAGCTGCTGACTCCACAGCATTGCCAGCCACAGGTCACAGAATCTTGCATGTGGTAACCCGACTCGGAAGCCTTGGTGGGCAACCC
Source organism: Heterocephalus glaber (assembly GCF_053883595.1). Lineage (NCBI taxonomy): Eukaryota > Metazoa > Chordata > Mammalia > Rodentia > Bathyergidae > Heterocephalus > Heterocephalus glaber. Next base: position 1,092,218 of record NW_028258503.1, on the reverse strand, counting down.
CAACTACAGTACCCAGAATTCTTGGGCTTACTGCCCGCACCCAGGACTACAGTACCCAGAAGACTCTGCCTGCCCCAATTATAGAACTACACTAACCAGAATCATTGGTGTGACCCCCCCCACACACAGACTACATTACCCAGAATATTATGCATGCCCCACCATAGGCAGAAGCCTTAGCACACCCCTACCCCGGTACCCATAATCCTTCATGTGACACTCCCTCCCAGAATTGCAGTACCCACAAACTCTGTGTGCTTTGACCACAGAACTACAGTACCCAGAAACTTCAGTGTGCCACCACCCCCAATCATGGTTCACAGTATCCTCCCCAGGACACCACTTCCCCCATGGCTATGGTACCAGGAAGGCTTCCTGTGCTTCCCACCACTACAAGGATCAAAATTCTTGTTGTACTCAGTGGTTTGTAAAGGAATAAATGTAATACAGGGCACACATAATTTATAGGATTATTTTATAATATTCACCGAAAAAGTCAAATGCAGAAGAGTGCAAGGGATCTGTTCATGTGCTAAAGACCTAAAGAATCCAGCCAAGTTTTGGAGCCCACAGCAATGTCCTGCACAAGTTCAGCCAAAGGCCTAGACCCCACAGAAATGTCCTCCATGAGTCCACATCAAGAAGCCTGCACTGGGAAGCCCCAAAGGCCAGTGGTGGATTTTAGAAAGTCTGTGCTAGTGAGATAAAGGATTTGTGCCAGAAGGCTAAGGGATCTACACTGGAGCCAGGAAGCAACACTCAAACCCAAGACCAGAGCTCCCCAAAGAGAACAGCAGCCATCCTCCATGACAGTGAGGTCCACAACTCCTTCTCCAATGAGAACAGCCAAGTTCCTATAGGAAAACCTGCTGCAGCAAGCTTCTCTAGGAAAATCAACAGCATGCATCTTCTCCTCCTATTCTCCTTTTGTGCCATTGGCAACAAGCCCCAGGTGGATCTTCCACACCCAGGAACACAGACTGTTCAGCTGGGGATTCCACTTAAATTGCTCATTAGTCAATCCATCACAGTAACCATAATCCTCAGCATGCACACACCTGTACTGCAGTAGCCTTAAGAATAACTGTGACACTCCCCCACCCCCACCCACCCCTGGCTTCCAGGATACCAGACAATTCCACATCTGGTACTGCAGTACCCAGAGGCCCTCCCACAATGGGCCCCAGAATCCTCTAGGTACTCTGAAAGGACTAGGTACCCAGAATGATTCCCAAGGACTCTGCTACCCAGAATCCTCAGTGTAACCCTTACACATACTGCAATACCCAGAAGCCTCACCGTGACTGTCCTGAGAAATATGAGGCCCAGAACCTTCCATAGCCCACAAGATTTCAGTACACAGAATCCTCAGTGTACCCCCTTAAAGAGGAAGGTACCCTGAATCCTTGGCAGGTTCCCTCAAGAACTAATGTACCCAGATTCCTGAGACATGCCCAGGACTATGGTATGCAAAATCCTTGGTGTGTTTTCAGTTGCCTCCCCCCATGGAATAAAATATCCTGAATCCTCAGTGTGCCCCATGGGATTACAGTACTCAGAGCTTTTGGCACGACCCCCCCCCCACACACACACAGTACAGTACCCAGAATCCTTGGTATGGCCCATTACTACAGTAAATAGGAACCTCAGCCAGTCACTGTAGATTCATTGCCCAGGGGCTAAGGATGGCCATTTGCTTGTGTTTATAATACACCTAGTCCTCGATAAGATATGCTAGGGAGTCTAAGATCCTTTGGTCCAGTAGGGCAGTCCTTTTTTAGGCCCTGGTTTCTATATTTTTAGGAGTGTTATAGATACATTAAGAACATTTGCCATTTATGTGCTGCAGATAAAAAATTTCCCCCCAAAAATTTCTTTGGACTTTGGTCTTACTATTTTGCTGTGCAAAACTTAATTTTCAGCCTGGCGTGGTGGTGCATGGCTGTAATCTCAACACTTGGGAGTCTAAGGCAGGAGATTCACCATGAGTTTGAATCCTGCCTGGGCTACAAAAGTGAGTTAAAAGTCAGCCTGATCTACAATAGTGAGATCCTGTATCAAAAAAAATCAGTTTCATGTATTTTATAATTCTGTATTTTAAGTCATGGAAAGATATTTCCCTCAATGCTTTTTTCTACAGATTTTGTGACTTTATTTTTCATTTCTACATCTCTCAGTGCTTTGATTTTTGTATGGTTATCTATAATGGCAGTACAAGTCCACTTTTGATTTTTTCCTAGTTTCTATCAATTTCCCAAGTCAATTTCCTTTTATAGCAGTTTTTACCCTCTGATTTGTGGTTTTATTAATGACTTAAATACATTGCAATAAAGTATGTAATACACCATTTATATGTACGCATTCATTTATATTTGTTCATAGGTCAATTTCTAGGATTTTTTTTGAGACAGGGTCTTGCTATGCAGTTCAAACTGCCCTTGAACTTACTATGTAGCCCAAACTGCCCTTGAACTCACAGTGATCCTCCTACCTCAGTCTCTCAAGTGCTGGGATTATAGGCGTGTGCCACTATGCCCAACTGTAGGACTCTTTTAAACATTTGTTTATCTAGTGGTTCACCAACACCATCATAATCTTTTTATTATGGAGGGTTTATAATATATTTTAGGGCTCGCTGGACCACACTGACTTTGTATTTCAGAATTTTACTCGCTACATTTGCTATTTGATTTTTCTTAATAAATTGCTATGGTTTCAACATCCACATCACAACTCATATTGAAATTTAATTTCCTTTATGAAATATTAAATACTTGGTAGTGGAAGAGTCTTTAAAAGGTGGTTAGGTCATGAATGGAGTAATTCAGCCATACATTAATGGCTTACTGAGTCATCTGTAAAGTGGAACTCTTAGAAAACCCACTTTGGCCCAATGTTTGTAAGCATCTCTGCCTTGGGACTCTGCAGAGTAGCCCCACCAGGAAGATGGTGGCCCCTTCACCAGATGGGGCCCTTGACCTTGGACCTCCAGAACTCCAGGCTGAATAAACCTTTATTCATTACAAATGATCCAGTCTGATGTACACTGTTATGGTAACAGAAAAGAGCTTAACTTGTGGAGCATATAAATAGACTTCTTTACCTGTAGAAAATAATTAAATCTGTTGACTTTTGTTGGAATCACATAAAATAATTCTATTATTTCATATGTAAGAACATTTAGTGTCATCTCATAGTTTGTATATGTTAGCAGTGAAGAAGAAAGTATGTTTACAAGGATTTTTAAATGCCAGCTCAACATAAATTATGGAAATGCAGTCACACAATGTCAGATCCCTGGGGACAATTCTCAAGAATATGACCACCTGGATGTTCCCAGATACTTGGAGTTGTATATACACAACATGAAGTTTATAAGAGGTGTTTTTTAAATTGTGCCTTGACTAGAACATCACCTGCAGAGACACCCCAGACATAAATAAATGTTTGATGAATGTTTTATACCTTACTCTATATGACACAGTTGCTAACTGAAATCACAGTAAAAAAATGTAACTGAATCAAGTTATGATTTTCCATCAAAATCTCACACTGAATTCTGTATTAAAGATTCAGCCAAAACAACTGCTCACAGAGCAAACAGCTGGCCATATGTATAGCAGACAGGAATGGAAACACTGACATTGCTAGAACTGGATAGTGCTGTGATGCACTAAGGCAGTTTGCAGCCATGCATGAATTGTGTCCTCTCTGCTCCTGGTCCTCCAGCTCTTAGCAGGGTCAATGCTCACACCACCTCCCCTGGAAAGCCCTCCCTCCTCACGCAATGTACTTTGTACCCCATCTCTGTGCTGTCCTTTATCCCAATAACATGGTCTACTTTATTCAAAATACCTATCTAATGTCAAAGTGTCTTTTTGGGCAGAGGGGCACTTTGATCTCTTTTTTAAATTTTCCTACAGAAAAATAAGGTCCATGAAGTCAGGGAAGGACATGAAGTTTAAAAGAAAAGCCCTCTAGGGGCCAGGGATTTAGCTCAGTGATTCCACCACCTGCCTCAGGTGCAAGGTCCCGAGTTCAATCCCCTGTACCAAAAAAAGCGATTGGAAAAGAAAAGAAAAGAAAAGCCTTCTAGTATGAACATTTTTCCTTACTGGGCCTACCACCAGCTGCACTTCCCTCAGTATGTCCAGACCTCTTCTAGACAGAGGATGCTAAGGGAATCCAGAGATGCACCTTAAGACCAATGCAGCCTGGTGTAGAATGGGTTCCAGCCCTGGAAGCCCCCTGATATTTCCAGGATGAGCTCTGAGAGACTGGTACTAGCCATCAGCCCTGGATGACTGGAGGAGATACTGTTGACATTAATGCGCCTCCTGAGAATTTTTCTAAGAATTCCTGTCTTAGGACCACTGGCCAGACTACCTGGGGATGTCCACAGAGTGGAAATGAGTGTCTGAGGCCCCAGCAACCAGATTCTCTTATCTTCCTGAGGAATGAAGGATGAGTGCTGGGATTACAGACATGCACCAACATGCTGGCATGAGCCAATTTTTTTGTATTACATTAACAGGGAGACAAGAATGTGTGTCTGTTCTAACCCAGTTTGACTTGAGTCCTTATAAAGAGACACCAGTGGAGAACATGTGAAAGGCCGTGTGAGGGTATGGCTGGGAGTCAGCTGTCTTCAAGTCAGAAAGAGAGGGCTCAGGAGAAATTCTGTAGGCAGCTTTTGCTTGGATTTTACCCCTTAGACCTTTAAGCAAATAAACTTTTAAAGCCAAATCTTTAATGTTTCTGTCAGAATTAGCAAAATAATACACTGTAGTTTGTTGGACTATGTTTTATTATTTCCTCTAAGGTTTTATAATGTAAATCCTTAATTTACTACAATATACTTGAAATACAATTTAACTGATAAAATATAAGAAAATTTCAGTGTAATCTTTCCAATTATTAACCCTAACCCTAACCCTACTCCTATTCAAACCAAACTCAAACACTAACCCAAAACATAACCCTAACCCAAATTCTCAAATTTACCCACCTTAACCCTAATCCTCATTCTGAAACTTACTTTAAATCTCAAACCCTAACCCTCTTCACAAAAGTAAACATCAATTATGTTGGCTTCATAAAACTAAATTTTCTACTGTGTGACTAACCCTATTTAGACATCAAAAAGACAAGCCACATACTGGATAACTTCTCTACAAAACACATATCTGACAACAAATTTGTATTCAAAATACACAAATAATTCTTAATGTCAATAACTAAGAATCCAACCAAAATTAGGTAAATGTCTGAACAGATACCAAACCAAAGAAAACATAATGATGGGAGATAGTTCAGGGTACATTTCAATACTGTTTCTGTACACCAATCATGAACTCACTTAGAAATCAAGAATTCCATTCATGATAGCTTCAAAAAAATCATATACCTGGGAATTGGCCTAACAAAGGAAGTAAAAATCCTCTATAATAAAAATTATGGTACAGGAGAGCAAGGCGGGGAGGAGGAGAAGAAGAAATTGGAAATACATCCCCTGTTTATGGATAAGCAGAAACAATATTGTCAAAATGGTGAGACTCCACAAATGATATGCATGTTTAATGCAATTCTAATCAACACACCATCAGCATTCTTCTCAGAACTATAAGGCACACTCCTTCAACTTAAAAGGAATTGGCAGAGACTGAAGACACTACAGCACCCCTGAGCAACAAGAGTGAAGCAAGAGGCATTACAATCTCAGATTTAAAGTTATACCACAAAGGTACAGGGATGAAAATATCATGGTAGAGGAATAAAAACAGACATGCTGACCAACACAATAGATTTCAGAATGAAGAAACAACCCCAGGCACTTTCAGCCAAAGGGGCCAAAACAAAGGGGCCAAACTGTAGATAAGACAACCTCTTTGACAAATGGTGCTGGGAAACTGGTGATCCCCATCCAGAGGAATGAATTCAGACCCATATCTCACACACTCTGTACTAAAATCAAATCAAAATAGATTAGAGAACTAGATATTAGACCAGAAACACTGAAGATAAAACAGGTAAAGCTGTTGAAGACATAGGCACAGGCAAGGACTTTCTGAACAAAACCCCAATTCCACATGAAATAATACTAAAATCAACAAATGGGATTATATCAAATTAAGGGGCTTTTGCACAGCAAAGGAAACAAGCTACAGATTGAAGAGACAACCTCCACACTGGGAAATTCTTTTTCTGCTATTTCTTGGACAGAGAACTAAAAGAACTAAAATAATTAGACCCTCCAAAGTGAAAGACCTAATAAAAAATTGTAATGAAAGCACACTTCTCAAAGAAGAAGCACACATGACCAATAAAGTACATGAAAGAACATGTTCATCATTTTTAGCCATTATATAAATGCAAATCAAAACAACATGAGGGGGCCGGGGATTTAGCTCAGTGGTTTCACTGCCTGCCTCACAAGCACAAGGACCCCAGTTCAATGCCTGGTACAAAAACAAAAAAACAACATGAGGTTCCATCTTACTCCACTAAACATGGCTATCACCAATAACTCAAAAAATAACAAATCCAGGTGAGGTTGTAGAGAAAAAGGAATCCTTCTACAATGTTGATGGGAATGAAAACTGGTATAACCACTCTGGAAATTTCTTCACAAACTAAAAATATAAATTCCACGTGACTCAGACATAACCCATCTGGGTACCTTCCCAAGAAATGTAAAGACAACATCTTACAGAGACACATGCATTCCTATGTTTATAGCAGCATCGTTCATAATACTATATCTAAAATTTAGAAATGGTCTACATATCCATCAACAGATGAATCGATAAAAGAAATCAGATAGATGGAATACTACTCACCATAAAGAAAGAAAAATTTCACTTAGGAGGCTGAGGCAGGAGGATTGTTGCAAGTTTGAGGCCAGCCTGGACTATATAGTGAGACCCTAGCAAAGAAGAAAGAAAGAAAGAAAGAAAGAAAGAAAGAAAGAAAGAAAGAAAGAAAGAAAGAAAGAAAGAAAGAAAGAAAGAAAGGGAGAGGAGAGGAGAGGAGGGAAGGGAAGGGAAGGGAAGAGAAGAGAAGAGAAAAAGGACAGACTTGATAATTTGATTCATTTGAGGGAAAATGGATGCATCTTGAGACTTAATGCTAAGCATTTTAATGCTAAGTGAAATAAACCAGATATAAAAGGTTGTTTCAAATGGTTTTCTTTATATTAAACATATACTGTTGTGCCCAGATCGCGAAGTCCCCAAAGACCACCAAGGAGCCGATTCCGATGCAAACGCATGAGGGTCATTTATTCAAGCTCGAGCGGGGGCTCTCAACTGTCACCGATGCAGCAGGTCAAGATTGAGAGCCCCTGCTCGAGCTTGAATAAACGACCCTCGTGCGTTTGCATCGGAATTGGCTCCTTGGTGGTCTTTGGGGACTTCACGATCTGGGCACAACATTTGGGGGCTCATCCAGGACCCCCAAAACCCCAGGATCCCAGTACTGGAGGGTCAACACTGGCTGGTGAGTGTCTGATGTCTCTTTGTTTGTCTGTAATTCGGGGGCCCAATTTCTGGTTAGGTTGGCAGACGGTCTAGGAGGACGCGCTGCGAGGGCCACTGACCCGGGATCCTGGAAGACGTTCTGGATCCTTCTGGAGGGGACGGAGTGCCCCATGGGTATGAGTCTGTAAGACTCCTGGAGGGACGGCGGGGGTGTGAGGCTGTCGTTCCATTTCTGGTACTGCCTCCGATCGGGTGGAGGCCAGTTTTGTCTTGTTTTTTGTTTTTTGTTGTGTTTGTTTGTTTATTGTGGTAACTTGGACTGAGACAATGGGACAGACTGTGGCTACCCCTCTATCCCTCTGAGGAACCATTTCAAAGAAGTTAGAGAGCGCGCTCATAGTCTAAGCTTAGAAATAAAAAAAATCTAGATTTGTCCTTCTGTGTAGTTCAGAATGGCCTTCCTTTGGAGATGACCCCCTGAGGGAACTTTTGATTTACAGGTTATACGCAGGGTCCGTGGAGCTGTTTTCCGTCCTTACACTGGACATCCTGATCAAGTTCCCTACATTGTCACTTGAGAGAGTCTAATCTGTGACCCACCCCCATGGGCCAAGCCCTTTTTGCCTCCACAGAAACAGCAGCCGGAGGTAATCCTGACAGCCTGTGAAAAGACTCCCAGAGGGCGCGACAACAAAAGGCAAACCGAAACCAAGCCGACCGCGCCGCTTTACCCACGCCGCTTTACCCGGTCCTCCAAGGAGGGACCCAGGAAGATCTCATCCCCCCCCCCTTACTCTCTCTCTTCTCCCCCACGACAGTAGGCAAAAAGAAATGACCCGGCCCCAACCGAAATTGGAGAGGGAGTGTAAGACTGAATAACTCTGTAATCATAAAACTCCCCTAGCCCCACCTGTGATTGAATGTGAGTAAATAGATAAAGATGCTTCTTAGTTCCAGACACTAGATAAGATCCCTATAAGTCATAATTATCCAACCCTTTGTCCCCCCCCACACACACACCACTGTCTATAGACCAATCTACAAAGCATCTGCTGACTAACAGTACATGTCAGGCTAATTAACATACAAATGTAAGACCACTAAACCTTTGTTCCTTCTTCTGTAAATTTCGCCTGTTAACTCCCCTGCAAGCCCCTATAAAAAGAGCCTCTGGACTACACCTCTCTAAGCTACTTTGCTTTGGGAGTGCTGTCTGGCCAGACTAAGGTCTGTTTCACTTTCCAACTTGTCCGGTGTGTTCCTTCCCGGGTGTTCTTTGCTGCAGTCAGCTCCTTGGAGCATTTGGTAAGGCCTTTGGTCTTACATTCTGGAGGCACTGCTGGGATCCCCGGGTGTGCTCCACTCCAGCTCCTTGGAGCATTTGGTAAGGCCTTTGGTCTTACATTCTGGAGGCACCACTGGGATCCCTGGGTGTGCTTCACTATAGTCAGCTCCTCAGAGCTTTTGGTAAAGACAGCGGTCTTACAGGAGGGCCGGCCCTGGGTCCCAGCAACCATGATGGCCCCGCCCAGAATACTCACCACCCGTGTGCCACCTCGGCAGGCCCGGCAGACTCTACTGTTTGTCCGCTGAGAGTGATAGGGCCCACTTGAGCAACACTGGGCCCGTGTTAAGGCACAACTTCTGTCCACCCGTCCCCCATGGCAAGTTAATTCCTCGGGCAGGAGAGAAGCTCTCCAAAACTACCATCAGCATCTCCTAGCCAGATTGAGGGGAGCCGCTCGAAAGCCTACCAATTTGAACAAGGTAAGCGAGGTCCTTCAAGGACCTGAGGAATCCCCTTCTGCCTTTCTGGAGAGTCTGTTCGAAGCATACCATACATATACTCCAATTGACCCAGATGCCCCTGCAAATCGACAGGCAATTAATTTGACTTTTGTTACTCAGTCGGCCCCAGATAGTAAAAGGAAACTGCAGCGGATGGAAGGATTTGAGAGAGAAAATAGAAAAAAGTTGATGAGTGTGGCGATAAAGGTGTTTAACAATAGGGATCCTTTTAAAGATAGAATGGCTAAAAAGATAAGAAAGGTGAACATTACAGCCTTGGCAGATGGAGGTTTTATCTGAAAGGAATACAGAGAAAATTTTAAAAAAGAGGATAAAAGTAAAGTATGGCCCTTGTTAGAGAAGGATCAATGTGCATATTGCAAAGAAAAGGGCCATTACAAGAGGGATTATGAAAAGTTAAAAAGAAAGAGAGAGAAGGAGACTAAGAAAAAAAGAGACAGGGTTCTTCTAGTAGATAAAAAAAGATTGACGAGGCCAAGGTGGGGATCTCCAAACACATCCACTGACTCCAGAAAGCCGGCATCTTGATCCCTTGCTAGACAGCCTGGAATGTACCACTGCTTCCCGTGAAAAAGCCCAACACCTCAGACTTCAGACCAGTACAGGATTTATGGAAAATAAACAGCCAGGTGGAGACCGTTCATCCAACAGTACCAAACCCCTATATTCTGTTGAGTCTCATCCCTCCTGGTCATGTGTGGTACTCAGTATTAGACCTTAAAGATGCATTTTTTAGTCTGCCTCTAGCACCTGTGAGCCAGCCCCTCTTTGCTTTTAAATGGACTGACCCAGACACCGGAACTACTGGACAACTGACATGGACCCGGTTGCTGCAGGGATTCAAAAACTCCCCCACTCTGTTCGGGGAAGCTCTCAACAAAGATCTACAAGAGGTAAGAAAAATGTTTCCCCAGGCGACTGTTCTTCAGTATGTTGATGACCTCCTGGTGGCGACTTCGACCAATAAAGAATGCATTGCAGCCACTGAGGGCCTCCTGGAAGCCCTCCAGAAACTGGGATATCAGGTGCCCTGGAAGAAGGCTCAACTCTGCCGGACCAAGGTAACCTACTTGGGCTATATTCTTGAAAAGAGAAAGAGGAGGCTGGCAGAATCGAGGGTATCTGCAATTCTCCAGATTCCAAAGCCAGGCTCAAAGAAACAGGTTCAAGAGTTCCTAGGGGCAGTTGGCTATTGCAGGATTTGGATTCCTGGCTTTGCTGAGATTGCTAAACCCCTGCATGAGGCCACTGAGGGAGGAAATACACCCCTCGAGTAGACTGAGGCTTGCCAGCAGGCATTTCAGTTGCTTAAGACTGCACTTGCATTGGCACCAGCCCTGGCATTGCCAGACTTAAACAAGCCCTTTACCTTGTATGTGACAGAGAAAAATGGGGTGGCTAAGAGAGTGACTATTCAGCTTTTGGGGCCATAGAAGCGGCCTGTGACATACCTCTCCAAAAAGCTCGACCCAGTGGCCCGAGGGTGGCCTAATTGTTTGAGGACAATAGCAGCAGCAGCTGCTTTAACCTGAGAGGCTGACAAATTGACCTTTGGACAGGATTTAACTTTGATCACTCCCCATGCCATTGAGCCCTTGTTGAATAGCTCACCTAGCAAATGGCTGTCTAATGCCAGACTGTTACAATATCACCACCACTGGCCTCAATCCGGCTACTCTACTCCCAGAATCTGATGAACAAATGCCCATCCAGGATTGCCTTGAGACTCTTAAAAACTCGAGGGGAGGACATCTGGACTTGACTGACCAGGCCCTTCCCCACACAGAGATATCATTCTATACTGATGGGTGCAGTTTTGTTTGTGATGGTGTGGGGTATGCTGGAGCAGCGGTGGTCAACCAAGACCAACAGATGGAATGGGAGCAGGGGCTACCTCAAGAGACATCAGCACAGAAGGCTGAGCTGATTGCTTTAACTAAGGCTCTAAAATTGAAAAAAAGGATGATGGCTGCCTTACGACCCCATTTCGTCAGCCAGAGATTAGCCCAAAAGGCCCAGGACATGGTGAGATGATGCCCCACCTGCCTCAAGGTAAATGCTAATCGGGTAACCAGGCCCCCTAGGGTCCGACACGGAGGACTAACTCCAGGAGAACATTGAGAGTTAGACTTTACTGAAATAAAGCCGGACATGTATGGGTACAAATACCTGCTAGTTTTTGTAGATACATTTTCAGGATGGGTAGAAGCATACCCCACCAAGAGGGAGACAGCAGAAGTAACAATTAAAAGGCTCCTGACAGAAATAGTTCCCCGTTTTGATTTGCCCTTAGCTCTGGGGTCTGACAATGGTCCAGCCTTTATGGCTAAGATATCTAAGTTAATTAGTAATATCCTTAGAATAAAGTGGAATCTACACTGTGCCTATAGGCCTCAAAGTTCAGGACAGGTAAAAAGAACAAATCGAACTTTAAAGGAGATTCTGACTAAATTATGCTTAGAGACTGAACTAGGTTGGAAAGAGCTTCTCCCTTTTGCCCTCCTCCAAATGAGGTGCACTCCCAAGCCTCCCCTCAATCTGTCCTCCTTCCAGATTGTTTATGGACTATCTCCTCCAATCATTCCATTAATAGATGTAAAATTAAAGGAAAAATTTTCCCACCTTCGACTCCTTAAATCCTTAAAAGCAGTTCATCAGCTTCAGTCAGAGCTACATGAGACATTAAAAACCTTTACAACCTTTACCCTATAAGCCGGGAGATTTGGTTTTAATTCACAGGTTTGATTCCAAGACCCTGGAACCTCATTGAAAGAGACTGGTTCCTGCTGTCCTGTCAACTCCCTTGGCGGTAAAGGTGGCTGGACATTCTGCCTGGATACATCGCAACCATCTGAAAACAGGACCCCCCGTGGACGTCAAAAAAGACAAATAAAAGGTTATCGGCCAACCAGGAGACCAAAAACTAAGACTGGAATGGGTTAGAGATGTTTCACCTTAATGATAATATTCTCTGGGACACTGACATTATTGCCCCCAAGAGGACTAGATCACACACAAAAAAATGTATGGATTCAATTGACAAACTCGCTTAACTTGTCTGAATTCTGCTTAAATGTTGATGTAAATTTCCATTATGTGCTGGGAAGCTGTCTAGTTCTGGTATGCACCTCTTTAAAATTAATACGACCCTATACCCTATTTAAGGACCTCCCAGGGAAAAAAAAAATCTTACTTACCTGGATAGTTATAATTGGGGACATGACACCTGCTGTAAATCTAAAAATGCTGTCAAATTATATACACCCAAGGTAATTATGTCAAACAAAACCGAATGTGCTATGTATAAAAATTGTACAACCAAATGTCTGAGGATAAAACGGTCAAAAGAGATGTCCTGCCATATAAAACAAAAATTGTGTGTAACAATTGCCATATCTCCCTGCCCACAAGATGGTTTTATACCTGTAAAGGAATAACCTTTAATTATATTCCAGCAAATTTAACCAAGACCCGTTGCTGTTTGAGTCATCTAGCTGTAGTGTTGCCAGAGTCTCATTCATCAGAGAACACATTAATACTGTACAGCTGATGGTACTCAGGTCCCAATACCAGCCAGTCTCTACAGACCTAATAAAATTAACCCCCAGAGGCCCATGATTGGTCCTCTATAGCATCATGAGAAGGGGGGAATGTGAGACCAAAGCGACTCCATTTTGCTAAAATCCACCATTCCCCTAGCCTCTCAAATTAATGGTTAAAATGTGTTTGCTCTGGGACAGGAGACACAATCTGTAACAGGACAAGATTCCTAAGTTTATTACTCAGCCATTTGTTTACCCTAGAAGCAAATGTTCTGGGCCCACTATCTATAGGACAATCTGTTAATGTGCTGGCTATCCACACAGGGTGGTCGTGACTATTAGTCAGGATGTCTGCTGACCATCAGTATGTGACAGTGGGCCACTAACATTTGTCCCTTTTTTCCCTTGTAAAACTTATACGTAATTGCCCTCAACCCCCCGATGAGCCTAGCCAATCAGAAATCTACACTTCATGCATGCTAAGCGTCAACCAATCATTATAATTGCTAGATGAAACCTTGCTGTAGCTTCTATAAAAACCCTGCTAATTCAAAATTTGGGGCCCTCAATCTTGACCCACTGCGTCGGTGACAGTTGAGAGCCCCTGCTCGAGCTTAAATAAATGACCCTCATGTGTTTACATCAGAATCAGCTCCTTGGTGGTCTTTGGGGACTTTGCGATCTGGGCACAACAATACATAATTTAAAGAACAACATGAAAGAGAGATGATAAAAATCAGGGAGGTAGACTTTGAGGAGATTGGAAGGGGACCTGGGATGGGGACAAGGTGAAGATGGGGAGGGGAAGGAGAAGTAAAAATGATTAAGATGTGATACATATATATTTCCCAAGATGATTGTGTTTATTATGTATCATATGCATATACCAAGAAAACGTTTTTTGGACAAGATTATAAAGCAGGGTTAAGTTTGCCAAACTCTTATCAAAGCTGCTATGTGTTTTCTTTCTGTCTCTCTGCTTTTCTGTTCCCAACCTTGTGCTTCTTCAACCAACACAGCAGCCCAGACTCCTAAAGTCCTGAGTCTCTATCATAGGGCCCAAACCCGCAAGGCTGGGATGTTTTGCCCACCACAGTGGCACCAATGACCCACAAATCAAACAGCCTGGACAGTGAGTTGACCATGACCACACAGCAGCCCATGTCTCACACAAGAAGAAATATTTTCTTCATATCCTAGGTCACCAGAAATTACGGGACTGTACCCCACCATAGCAAATCCATACAGGTCTGTGGCTCCCTTTGTTCTGTGAGCAGCCTGTCCCCTCCCCTTCTTGGTCAGTGCTGCCTTCCTTCAGCTGAAGCCCCAAAGTTTTACTTCCCTGTGTGTGTGCCTCAATATTTAGCTGGGTTTCATTTCTATTCCTTACCAATCTAAGATCCTGTCCAGTTACACATCTCTTATTATTTGAGTAGATGTAAAATGGGGCCATGGAAATCAGCACATGCTCACCTGAGTAACCTTGGCTCAGAGAATCCACGTCAAGGTCAGGGGGAAGATGTAGAGAGAGCTGAGGCCAAAGTGGTGTCAGTGGGTCTCATCTTCCTCTACTGATATGACCTCTTTCCATGCAGCAGAATGCATGACTTGTGAAGACAGAGCTCTGAGCAGACAGCTGGAAATTAAAACTGGGATTTGTTTAGCTGCAGCAGCTGGTCAGAACAAGGAACTGTTGATGTAATGGTGAGGAGTGCCATGAGCAGACTCAGCTCTTACAGACATAGGAATGAAAAAACCCAATGGCTGGATGTGAGATTTCATCTCTTAACTGAATGACCATGGTCCTGTGGGCCATCATCTCCATGAATGTTGACACTGAGAACTGATGACTAGACAAATACCAGAGTCAGAATGTGAAGCAGATACCCCCAGTCCTTCCACATAAAAACACAAACATGCTTAACATCTCAGCCATTAAGCAAATGCAAATGACAACCACAGAGTAGTTCCCCTTCACTCCTAACAGCGCCCATCATCAGCAAAATTCAAGGTAGCGAGTATTGGTAAGGATGCAGAGAAACTGGAACCCTTATACATAGTGCAGCCTCTGTGTGAAATACGTTAGCATTTCCTCAAAAAGTTGAATATAGATTTACTATACTACTCAACCTTTCTGTTCCTAGGTAGATTCCCCAAAGAACAAAAATCATGTATTCAAACAAAAATGGATGCATTCTTCAAATCTGTCAAAGTCATGACAATAATTGAGTCTCAGCATGGGTTCCAGAAAAGAAATCTGGATCCAAATGAAAAAAAAGAATTTTTGTTCCAGGCAAGAGAGATGGTGAAAGTGAAGGGAGCCTAAGGATTGGCTATTCAGGTTGAAATCCTTTAATTTCCTGACATGGGGGCTCAGTGATGGTCACCTAGGAATGTCTCTACTTTGGGTAAAATACTTGGCAATGTTTCACACAGAGTTGCAAATCTGAAAAATCAATAACCACTGGAAAAGGTGAGTGAATAAATCAAGGATTCTTCCTAACACAATTACAGGTATCTTCTAAGTTTGAAATTATTGGGAAGTAAAGTACTTTTTACAACATCCATGTCAATATCAAGCCAAAAAAGGAAACATCAAACTTCACTGTACTGGCTAAGTGATTAGTGAGATTTCTCATCATAGAGATGCAGTACCTGGCACCCACATCTAAAGAGGGGGAAGCTTTGGCTCATGTTCATGAGGGATTCAGTCCATGGTTGGCCAGATCCAAGACAGCAACATCACAGAGGAAGTATGTGGTAGAGCAAAGATTCTTAGTTCACAGTGGCAGAGAAGCAGAACATGGGAACGCTGCCAGAGAGGTAAGTGTGAAGGACCAGATAGAGACACCAAGGTCACACCTCTATAATCTACACAGACACACCCACAAGTGTACACTACCAATCCCCTGGGTGGATCTCAAAGCCAATTAAGGTGACACTCCACTTTAACTATCATACTGACCATACTGAAATGCAGTTCAGCCAGAGATGCAAAACCATTGCCCTGGTAAGATGATCAGAATGCCATAAGAGGTCACTATGTGGAAATTATATTAGAATTAGGCAACCAATGAGTGATTATTACATGAAACACTAACGTGTGCATATTATGTTATATTTAAAGGCCTTTGTCTGGAAAATATATTAATATTCAAAGTCTATTATGTGGATATTACATTAAAAGTAAATGTCACTCTCTGAATATTATCAAAACAGTATTCAGACATCAAGGTATGGATATTAGGATTAGAGGTCACTGTATAGATATTAAATCAGCATCTGTGGCCACTGTCCAAGTATTGGAGGACACTACATGGATATTGTTAGTATCAGAGGCCAGGGGAAAAATATTATATTAGTAACATGGGTTGGTGTGTGGATATAAAATCAGTATTACAGACCACTCTGTGGACATTAAATTACCATTAAAAGCCACACTGTGGATATTATATTAGTGTTAAGATAAGATTGGGAACCAATGTCCTGACACACAGTAGTAATTCAAACATGTAGGAGTCTGAGGGAGGAGGACTTGAGTTCTAGGGCAACCTAGACTACGTAGTGAGATACTGTCTCAAGAAAAAAAGATGCCACTATGTAGCTATATTATTGTAGTCTGAAGAGTCCACAGAGCGGACACAATAGATCACAAAATGGATATTCTATAAGTAATGAGGGGTCATAGTGAGGATGCTGTCATAGTATTAGGGGCCAGTATGTGGGTAATTTATCATATGAAGAGACCACTGTGTGAATATTTTATTAGTATTAGGACTCTACTGTGTGGTATTATGTGCTAATACAGGGCCACATTGTGAATATTAAATTAGTATGACAGGCCAAAATGTGGATATTAATTTAGTATTAGATGCTACTTTGTGGGTATTCAATTAGTATTAGAGGATGCTCAGTGGAAATAAATTTAATATTAGAGGCTGCTCTGTGAATATTAAATTTGTACTAGAGGCCACTGCGTGGATATTAAATAAGAGTAGAGGACACTCTGTAGATATTATATTCATATTACAGACACTTGTAGATATAAATTAGTAGTAGAGGCCATTCTGTGGATATTAAATTAGTATTGGACTACCTTGTGGGTAGTAAATTAGTATGATGCACCACTGAGTGGATGACAAATTAGTATTAGATGTCACACTACGAATATTAGATTAGTATTAGAGGATGCTCTGTGGATATTGAATTATTATTAGAGGCTGCTGTGTGAATATTACATAAGTATTTGAATTCACTCTGTGGATACTAAATAACTGTTAGAGGTTATTCTGTAGATATTAGACAGCACTGTGTTGGATACTGTATTCATGTTAAGATACCACTGTGTGGATACTAGTATCAAGTGTTCACTCTTTAGCTAGTATGGTCCCCTGTGTTGCTTTAACCCTAGTATCAGAGGCCACTGTGTGAATAGTACTTTAGTACTGCAGGCCGCAGTGGGGACATCACATCACTTACTCTGAGCCACAGTGTGGACTTACCTCAGGGGGCTCATGTGTTGGGTGTCCAGCAGAAACAGTGGTCACTCTGAATGGCACCTACTGCATAAAGCCATTTTTCTGCTGAGTTCTCTAGAGCTCTATCCCTCTACCCCGCAGTCAGCCTGCAAACAGAAAATTTTACACTCATGTTTGCACGGCAGACATAGGCACCTCCCAGCAGTAAATCTTGAGGGTAACACTTGGAATTCTGTCCTCTAAGGTCTCAGGCCTCTCATACCCTCTGTGGCTACATCAGGTCAGGAAAGGTGGGATCATGCGCCCTCTGGTGGCTACTGGGACTCAGAGGGGGAGCCTCGCAGTTCAATGGGGTACATGTATGCCCCTCCTGGCCTTCCTGCAAAATAAATGAAGTCAGCTACCATATCCACATTATTCAATACCACTCAATTTGGAAAATCTACCCGAAACCACTACTCACACTTTTATAAAAAAAAAAAGATGATATAACAAGTATTTTGGAACCATATAGAATTAAGTGAATCCAGACACAAACATTAAAATTCAGATAAATTCACTTTTAAAATTTCAATAGGAAAACAGAAGAAAATCTAGAAACCTTAGACCTAATTATGATTTCTAATATACAAACCCATAAGATGCAATTCACAAAAGAAAATATATCACTCATGTGGACTTTGTAAAACTAAATTTTCTTCCCTGTGAATGATCATGTTTAGAGAACAAGATAATAAACTACATATGGGAATAATTTCCCCACAAAACAGGTATCTGAGAACAAATTTGCATTTAAAATACACAAATAACTGTTAACATCAACAAATAACAATCTAATGGAAATGGGAATCAAAATAGACACCTGAAAAGAAAACAAAGATGGATGATAGTTATAAATGATGCTCAACATTATGTACATCATTTGGGGAACAGCAAATTGGAATAACAATGAGAAAGCAAGTCCCAGTGATTAGAACTACTAAACTCTGCAAAAATAAAGTTTCACTACTGACTGGTGGGGGATAGGGAGCAACTGGAACTTTCATTCATTGTTGGTAGGGTACAAATAGCACAGCCACTTCAGAAGACCTAATAATAATGATTTTCCAAGGTAAGAGAGTCGATCTTTATGATTTCTAAATTATCTGTATTTAGACAACTTCTTTGAAAATTTACATCAAAGCTAAAACACACCAAAACAAAACAAAATAAGATACACTCAGAGCAGCTCTATTCATCCTGCGAAAAACCAGTAAACACAATAGCCTACAATAGATGACTGCAGAGCCATGCTATGCTATACTCATGCAATAGACTATAGTCACCAATAAGAATGAACTATCAGCTCATGTCAAGACATAATTAAATCTTACTTCTGTCTTTCTAAGTGAGATAAACCCATATCAACTGTCTATATACTGTAGAGCCCTTTTACATGACATGTTAGGAAAGGCCAAACTATAGAGATGAAAAGCAGAATAGAAGTTGCATGTGTTGGGGTTAGAAGTCTTCAGTGTGACAATTTAATGGAGGATACTTGCCACTATGCATTTGAGAAGACCTATGGAAATCCCAATCACTTCAGATTAAATTAAATTTTTAAGGATGGGGGAAATATCCAAGGATGGAATACAGGTTGTGAGAAGTGATCTAACTGTACTGCAAAGGTATGAAAACTCTTAGTGGCACTGCAGGTTAGAGTTAGGTGGTGGGCAAAAGCTGCAGACCTAAGTCACATGGAAATGAGCAGAGTGGAAAAGAGCCCTTGTAAAAAGGAATCTTGAGAGAGCCTCTTTCCACATTCTGCTATATGAGGACACACCTGAAAGTCACCAATTATGAAGACTGTACCCTCACCAGACATTGAATCCACCAGTGCCTTGATTTTGGATTTTCCAGGCTCCAGAACTGTAAACAATAACTTTTTCAGGTGTTTTGTTAAGGGACCCTGAGAGGACTAGGACACTGATACATTATAAAGGGTGTGATAAAGGACAAACATGAACAGCCAGATGAAAAGAGGTGCAGGGAGAGGTGCAGAAGAGTCTCCAGGGCACGAACCTCTGTCCCCATGCCATCAGGGTGCACCATACTCCTTGCATATGAATGCACTCACTGAATCAGAAGCTCCCTAAACTACTCATTCCAGGGATTTTTTGGAGACTTAATCATGTAAGCATCACCAATTATTTAATTCACCTCCAGCTTCCTTTCCTCCAGAAGATAAGGTGTGGGGACGAAAGTGCCAAGATTTTATTCTTGACTTGGTCTTCTAGAAACCTTTCTCCATTCTGAAGGTTTTTAGTAGTTCTTATGAGAATAAAGGCATTCCTATTAGGCAAGTGGATCCAGAGGATTTGGGGACTCATGTAAAGAACCAAGATCAAAGACCAAACACTGGAACAGGAGATGCTCCTAACAACCCCAAACTCAAGAAATTATGACAATAATTTCTCAACTAAGACCTAAAGGTAAATGCTGACTAGCATTTCTTATGGAGTCACAACCTGTAATTTACAATTAAA
This sequence comes from Heterocephalus glaber, assembly GCF_053883595.1. Taxonomy (NCBI): domain Eukaryota; kingdom Metazoa; phylum Chordata; class Mammalia; order Rodentia; family Bathyergidae; genus Heterocephalus; species Heterocephalus glaber. The sequence goes on along the minus strand of NW_028258503.1, from coordinate 1,072,386 downwards.
ATGGAACAATAAACTATATAAGTGATAGGTGTCAACGGCTAGGTTTCTCACTGTAAGTTACAGACCAACAAGAGGAGAAGTCTGAGCCGGGACATAATGCATCAGAATCCACTGATTGAGACAGCAGTATAAGTATAAAATCGTGTTTAGCATATATATATTTGTAACTAGATGTGTATGTATAGTTTAAAATGCACATATAGAGCTCTTTGCAGTGCTAGTCATGAGGGTCAATATAAGATGAACACATTTAGCTGCCTAATGTTAAGTTTTTGCTACTATTCTGTAATAAAAAGAACCAAGGCTCTGCAGAAATGAGTGATATTAGGAATATGACTGTAAGTATATGAGCTGTGATAATCATGACATATCAGAAAGTAAGGAATTTGGGACAAAAACATAAAATTGTGCCAAAGGAAACCAAGAACCCATGGAAAATATCCCAGTGGAGAGAACTTCCAATGGTATAGAAAGAACAAATTTAACATCAAAATAGAATTGGATAACAAATGAAGGTAAAAGTACCAATCCAAGTGTTCATAGTAGTATAAATAAATTATTCAATACACATATAATGAGGTTAAACAGAAAACTTTATGTTGAATAATTTTAAATAACTGCTGTAGGCACTCACACATCAAGAGCTACCTCTTCATTCCCTAAATGAGGGCTCAGCACACACTCTCCCCCAAAAGAATACATACAGTGTGGATCTGGGGAAAAAGGAAGTTCTTAGTAAAAACCTCAAATGTTACCTCATGCAGGTGATTATAACTAACATTAACATGATAATTCACCGTAAAGGCATGAAGTCACAGAAAGGCATCTCATTTGGTGATCTGCTTCTGAGGCCTGAAAACCTTAGTCTAAATATGATTTTTAAAAAACAGCAAGTAAATTTCAATAGAAATAATCTACAAAGTGCTTGACAGGTCCCCTCTACACTATCAAGGTTATCAGGACAAGGAAAGTAAGAGAAAACATCACTACTTAAGTGGTCTGGAACAGGAAATGGTAGAACCAAGGGAATCTAAACCAAACGTGAACTTCAGAGAATGACACCCTATCAGTACTTGTTCGTATGACACATAATGTAAGGTGTTAACAATGTATCTGTTGTAGCTCATAGATGTTGGCAAGGCAGAAAATTAAGTTGAGGCTATAGGAGAAACCTATGTACTTTTCCCACAATTTATGTGTAAATATAAAACCACTCTAAAATAAAATTTTATTTGAAGACATGGTTGTATGTTTTCAAACACCTGCTTATTTAATTTTTCATACTGTTAATAACTAGGAATTGACACTTCTAACTAATCTTCTTTTTAGGTAAAAGCATTTATGACACAAAATTTAAATAATACAAGCTAATATATAATTCAAGGCTAGTGGTTCTTTTGTTTTCTGTTGAAGTAAGAACACACGTATGTAAACTTATCATAATGTTTTTCTAATGTTATGGCTCTGTTCTTGGTGTCCTTTCTAGAAAGCTAGTCATTTTGTAGTACAGGAAAAAATTCACATTTGACAGAGTATTTCAACTCATGGCTGAAGGTTTTCAAGAGTCACTTTATCAAACCATGTTCCCTAGGGCCGGGGATTTAGCTCAGTGGTTTCGCCACCTGCCTTGCAAGCGCAAGGACCCAAATTCAATCCCCGGTACCAAAAAAAACCAAACAACAAAATCAAACTGTGTTCCCTTAGCTGAATGGACTCATGGTGACTGGACAACTTACTCTAAAGAAACCTTGTCTTTATTTTTTTTTCCTCTGGATAGCCTTCAGTAGTAATAGGCATATTAAAATATTTACTACCAAAATATCCAAAACATGAAAACTGTAAACAGAGTTTGTGACCATGATGATTGAGTAGGTCAATATTAGTTATAAAACACAAGATGTTAAAATGCTAGGAAAACACAAGGCCCATGATGATGCTCTGTAGAAAGTCGGTGGAACCAGAGGGACAAAAATGGCAGCACAATCCATGAGTGATTTTAGATACTGTTATGACTTATGAGGAAAGAATAAATTTTAGACATCAAAAAAATTATGGTAAACCAAATCTCACCTGTCTCAAAATTGACTCACAGTCCTAAGTATTTAATTATTAATGGGTTTGATGATGGATCTAATATAAACCATAACTACTAACCAAAATCCTTACCCTAAAGCTAACAATATAACCTAATACTGGCCCAAGCTGTAACACTAATCATAACATTATGCTGAACCCTGATCCTTACATAAAACTCTAAACCAATCCTTAATGCAGGTCCCAAACCCTAAGCCCTAACAATAACCACTCAATCCTATACCAAATCCCTACCCTAACATTAACCCTAGCAATAACCATAGTCCTAGACCTAACACTGATCCTAACCTGAACACTTAACACTAACCCTAATTCTACCCCTTAACCCTACCTAGCCCCTAAATCCTAACCTGAAGTAGGAGTACCTGGTTCTTACACCAGCTCTGTCTCCTCCCACTCAGGCCTGCACGCAGATGGTGAGGCAGGGTGTGTTCGTGTGACTGTGTCCAGTTTTTTACACAGCAGGTTGAGAAGCAGCCAGCTGTCTCAGGTGCCTTTACCAAAGCAACTCTGGGAGGGGCCCCCAGGAGGTGACTTCATTTCCTTGACAACCGACCAAACAGAACTTGGAACCCAGTAGCCAGCTGGATCCAGCTCATTTATCCTGAGACTCAAAAATAAGCAGGGGCCTTGTCCAAACCTGGAGAAGCTGGGTCAGCCATCACCATAGTCTGGTGACTTTCTCAAAGGATCCAAAAGGATGACACAGGGCAGCCCAGGGCAAGTCAGAGCAAGCCAGCTCACCACTATGATTGCCTTGGGTGGCCTCAGACCCCTGTGGGTTGTGTGTGTGTGCATGTGTGGCTGTGTGTGCATGCATGTGAGAGTCAAGGAGATGTCTTTCCATGTTGTTTCCCTTGCTCAGTGAGCCCTTTTATTTTTGGTTGGTACTATTTCCATGCTTGAACTCTCCCTCCCTTGTTCCAGCCCAGGGTGAAAATGAGTCAGTCCCAAGCCCAGATGAGCTCAGCAGGGCGGGAACCATCAAGGCAGGCACACTAAGGAAGCTGGTGAACTACCTCATGCCTTCCTATTGAAGAAGGGACCCCTTCTCCATGCCCACATTCTTGTACACCTACAAGAGGTTTGCCACTATACAGCAGGTGCTAAAAATGCTGTTCCTAAGGTGTGCTCCACATCCAAGCCCAGGGGGACTTGCCACCTCCTGGAAGACCCTTGGAATGCTCTGCACCTGTGTCCCAATTTGCTCTGTGGAAGCTGGGGTGGTCTGAGGGTCACCATCAAAGGATGTTGTTGGGACCATGAGGGCTGAAGCTTGGAAGCACCTGCCAGAACAGGCTGTTTGGTGAGTGGCCCAGGGTTCTGGGACTTTCTATGCCTCACGAAGCTCTCTACCTGGTGCCTCACTTACCTGAGTCCTTGGACAATGCAGTTTCCCCATTTTTGAATGAGGCTCCGAGTCCCAAGTTTGGAGTTCCCTACCTGGACATAGTCAGAACAGAGAACTCTTGGGGAAGAATAAGGGCTCCCTAGGCCCACGAGATATGTGGGTAGGAGCTGGCAGGGTTCATCCACTGAATCCCTGTATATGAAGCACCTATCATGTGTGGGCACATTTCCAGGCATTTAGCATGTGATTCATACAACTGCACAGTCAAACCTCTCAGCTTTCCCGATTCCATTCTCATTGGGGAAAGAGACAGTCCTCCTAGACTGCATGGCAGGTGTGCGGGGGGGGTGCTAAAAGGTCACATCATCCTGGCCTCCTCTAGGTATGGATTCATCTATCCTAACTGTAAGAAGGATAAGCAAATCAATGAATGAGTGGCTTAGGGTCAAGAGGGCTTCTGCCTCCACAGTGGGGCATGTTTGAGGAACTGGGAAAAACCCTGACCACACACTTTTTGATTTCTGCTAGAAGGCTGCAGTTTGAGGCTTTACCTGTAGGAGGAGGAAGCAAAAGAATTGTGGCTGGGGTTCTTTACATCTAGGGAGCACAGGGGTGGCTGGGGGCTCAGCAGATCTGTGAGGCTCCATCCCCACCATGGCCCATTCCCAGCCAGATATCTCCACATCATCCTCTATTGAACTTGGACAACTGTGAGGTGCAAACCACTAACACATGAGCCTCACATCTCTGACCTTGGTGCCCAGCTACACATGGGCTGGGTGGGCTCTGCCTGGCAGCCCACCTTGAAGGATCCATGAGAAGGCCTCCAGTACCCTTTGCTCCATCCTGGAGACCTGGATGGTCAAATATCCAGAATACTTACTCCCGTCCCCAGATCTGGCCAGCGTAAACCAGCTCATTGTCCTACTTCTTGATCTACATCCAGGGCTCAGACCTCACTCTGCAAGTGCACAGACTCCTGATCCAAGTGGAGAACCTAGAGCCCAGTCAGGCTCAGCCTGAGGGTGAGGTCCCTGCAGGCTTGGGAGGAGGGGTCAATAGAAGGCTTCAGCCACTGGATTCTTGCCACCTGAGAACAATCTCCTCACATGGCAGCAGATGACCCATTCAAAGTGCACCAACAGTGACCTGTTTCAGCAGAGACAGAATCTCACCCCATTCTAAACTTGGCAGTATATCTTCCAGCTCCTGTGGATCTCTAGCCAGTGAATTCTCCTTCCTCCAAGATAGAACCACCTCCCTGTGTGGTAGCAGACCTTTTTTCCCAGGTAGACCAGCAGGCAGATGATACAATAGAGGCTGATCCTGACTCCAATCCATTTCTGGCAGGACAGCTTATGAAAGCTACGGATCTCCAGCCACTGGATTCTCACTCAACTGAGAGAGAATCACCTCCTTGCATGGCAGCATATGCACCATCCAAGGGGCATCAGGATCCACTGATTCAGCAGAGGCAAAGCCTGACCCCATTTCAAATCTGTCCGCACATCTTCTGGCTGCTGTGTATCCCTAACTACCTGATTCTCCTTCTACCAAGATACAACCATCTCCCTGTGTGATAGCAAACCCTGTTTCCAAGATGCATGAGAAACCACCTGACTCAACAGAGGCAGAGCTTGAAGTCATTTCACCTCTGGCAGCATGACTACCTGCTGCTGTAGATCTCCAGCCAGCTGAGTCTCTGTGCACTGGGATAAAACTACCTCTTGGAGTGGCAGCACACATTTCATCCAAGGTAGAACAGGAGCCAGCTGATATGAGAGGTTAAGCCTGACCTCACTCCACTTCTGGAAGCACATCTTGCAGCTGAAATTGATCTCCAACCACTGGATCCTCTGTCCACTGAAATAGATCCTCAATCTCTAGTAGTAGACTCTCTTTGCAAGGAAGAGGAAGAGCCAAATGATACAACAGGTGTCAAGCCACATCCTATTTCACCTCTGGCAATACATCCTATGAGTCCTGGGGATCTCCAGCCACCTGATTCTCTTTCCACTAAGATAGAACCACCTTCCTGTATGGCAGCAAACCTTAAAAGGTAGAAAAGGAGCCATCAGCCTTAGCATAGGTCCAGCCACACCCCCATTACACCTCTAGCAGCACATCTTTTGGCGGCAGTGGATCTCCTGCCAGCTCAGGAAAGCCCCTCCCACACAACTCCAGCAGCAGGGTTCTTCCTCTCACATGTGAAAGTCAGCTTTTCATTTTTTCTTGTCATACTTTTAATGTTTGGCATGTCTTTGTGTTTGGTTCAATAAGACTTAACTTGTCTTGGTTTGCTCCACTGCCATAACCAAACACAATAGACAGGGTCCCTTACACAACAGAATGTTATTTCTCACAGTGCTGGGAGCTAAGAAGTACACAATCAAGGTGCTAGATAATCTGGTTTATGGGGAGGGTTCTCCTTGGACTTGGTGCCTGTGATTAGAAATTGGTGAGAGATAGAGACAGAGATATATTCCTCTATAAAGTCACCAATTTTATGAACTACTTAATTTCTCCCATAACAGCCTTATCTGCAAATACAGTCACATGGTGGGGGGTGTAAGAGCTTCAACAAACAAATCATGGCGGTATCACTAGTGAAACAGAAAAGGCACATGCAAAACTTCTGAGGCCAGATGCCAGCTTTGCCTGAGGGACAGAGAAGCAGAACAGAATGAGGGTGGAATGGGGGCAGCTACCCAGCACCTGGGCTCTGTCCCTCAGGTTCGGCAAGGGGGTGAGGTTTTTCCATTCACTGTGCTCTGATGTCTATTTCTGCAGGGCAGCTAGGAACACTTGGCCTGCCCTGAAGGCTCTGGGGACTCAGAGCTATGTGCCTTCTATGGAACCCTTCCTTCTCCTGGCAGACACCTGATGTCTCAGACACCTGATGTCTCAGACACCTGATGTCCTGTCCCTGTCACAGGAAGCCTATTGAAGAGATACTCTGCTGCCCACCTGCCTCATGCCCCGTCTAATCCTGCCAAGACCACTCAGGCTAGGAGGGCCCCAACCTAAACAAAGTTATGTACAGGTGTATCCAGAGGTAGAACATGTGGGAGGCAGCTTCTCAAACCATGGAGTAAAAAAAAAAAAAAAAAAAAATGGAGGGTCCGGGGATATAGATCAGTGGCACTTTACCTGCCTGGTAAGCTCAAGGTCCTGAGTTCAATCCCTGATACTGGAGGAAAAAAAAGACTTGTTACCACAGACCTACAGAGCAGAGGGCAGTGCCCCTCATGGCACAAGGATGGTGGGGGAAGATTCATTGCTTTAACCCTAACCCTGACCCTAACTCAAGAGGGAATTGTGGTTCTAACCCCAACTCTAATCTAAGGGAGAGCCATCTCTCTAACCCTCACACTAAGGGGGAGCCATTGCTCTAACCCTAACCCTAAACCCAAACTCTAACCCTTACCCTAACCCCACCATTTCCACCTTATTATTCTTAAGATGGAGCTATGCAGGGCCAGGGATTTGGCTCAGTGGTTCCACCGCCTGCCTCGCAAGCCAAAGGTCCTGAGTTCGATCCCCAGTAACAAAAAAAAAAAAAAAAAAGCTCTGCAAAATAAACCTGCTTCTAATGTAGAACCCTGTAGTAGGAGCTAGGGATCCTATTATTGTTTCTACAATAATTTGCCAAAAAGATACCCTGGTAAGCAACCCAATTTGTTTGTCTTGAGGTCAGGAAATATAGGTACCAGCATAGTTAGGCAGGGAGGAACTACCTAATACAAGCTATATCCATTCATTCTTAAGGAAACTTCTGGATTGTGACACTTTTTGATCTTGGGGCCAATTGTTTGGTATCATTTCTTTCTTTGCTCAAAACAATCAAATGAATAACCATCAATTTTCCACTCTGGCAGGTTAAAGGAGTCCACACTTTAGCTGAAATCTAGACAAGGCTTAAAAAGAACTTAAATGGGCTGTTTTTAATTACGCTAACCTATACAAAAATATTCTATATTCAGCTACCTCGATTCAGATGCTCGAAGGAAATGAGGTTTTTGTTTTGGCCTGCTTTTTGCTGTAATGAATTATTCTTTTGTCTTCTTTTGAGCCATCTCTTTCAGAGCCAGTCATTCAATTACATTACTTATTTTTTTTCCAAGGATGGGGATTGAAAACACATGGCCTCTTGCATGCCATACAAGTGCCCTACCAGCAGCTATGTTTCTAGATCCATAAGTCATTCAATTTTAGATGGAAAGTTTTTTTTTTCTTTTTCAAAATTGTATTAATCTGAATGAAAATCAGTTCCTTTTCCATTTTTTTCCCTTCAATTCTTTTATTGGTACATTTTAGGTATACAATATATTTACATTTATCATTGAGTACTTGTACCTGTACATGATGTATCTTCGTTCTTATTTTTCCCCATTCCCTGTCCTCCCTTCACCCCCTCCACCTTCCCTATTTACAAAGACTTTGCTTCCATTTTTTCCTTATAATTTTTCCTTTCCCCTTCGACTCCCACTCCCCCTACCACTCTGAACCTTTTCTTCCATTTCAAATTATCAACTATTCACTTTAATCCTTATTTACACTTTCAGTTTATCACAACAGAGAAACTATTCAGTATTTACATGTGTGTCCTATTTGTTTCACTTCAGTGTGGCCTCAATATGCATCCATTTAGCTATAAATGTCTCTAGTTTATCATTCTTTATGGCTGAGTAGTACTCCATTTTATAAAATAACCACATCTTCTTTATAAAGTCTCCAGTTAAGGGGCATTTGGGCTGCTTCCAAATTTTAGCTATTACAAACTGTGCCGCTATGAATATGGGTGCACATATATCACTGTGGTATTCTTTTAATTCTTTGGGGAAGATATCCAGCAGGGGAACAGCTGGGTCAAATGGGACTTCCAGTCCTAGTTCTTTGAAGTATCTCCATACTGATTTCCACAGTGGTTGCATCAGTCTACACTCCCACCAACAATGGAGAAGGGTTCCTTTCTCTCCACATCCCCGCCAGCATTTGTTATTGGTTGATTTCATGATAGCAGCCATTCTTTCTGGGTGAGGTGGAATCTCAGTGTTGTTTTCATCCACATCTCTCAAATGACCAGTGATGTTGAACATTTTTTCATATGCTTATTTGCTGATTTTACTTGTCTCAGAAATGTCTGTTCATTTCAGATGCCCATTTTTGAATTGAGTCTTTATATTTGCGGGGGGGGTCTGGTTTTTTTAAGTTCTTTATATGTTCTAGGTAGTAGACCTTTGTCTGAGGAACAGCTGGTAAATTTTTTTCCCCACATTGTAGGTTGCCTCTTAGCTCTCTTGGTGGTTTCTCTGGCAGTGCAGAAGCTTTTTAATAAGATGAGATCCCAGTTGTTGATTCTTTGTGCTAGTTCCCATGCTACTGAGGTTTTGTTCATAAAGTCTTTTCCTATGCCAATGTCTTCAAGAGTTCTACCCAGCTTATCTTCCAGCAAGTTTAGCATTTGTTTTAATATTTAGATCTTTAATGCACTTCGATCTTAGTTTAGTGCATGGTAATAGATATGGGTCTAGTTTTAATCTTTGGCAGGATGAAATCCAGTTTTTCCAACATGATTTATTAAATAGGCTCTTTCCTCCAGTGAGGGTGGTTGGCTCTTTTATCAAAGATGAGGTGGCTGAGTATGTCTGGAGTTGTTTCTGCATCTTCTAATCTACTTCACTGATCCTCAGGTCTATTTATTTGCCAGTACCATGCTGTTTTTTTTTTAATCACAGTAGATTTGTAGTATAGTTTTAAGTTGGAGATTGTGATACTCCCTGCCATGTCTCTGTTGCCTAGAATTGCTTTTGCTATTCCAGGTCTCTTCTGGTTCCAAATGAATTTTTGGATTGTTTTCTCTAGTTCTGTGAAGTATATTGTTGGAATTACAATTGGCATTGCATTAAATCTATGCAGCAGTTGTGGAAGTATAGCCATTTTTACTATATTGGTTCTTCCTACCCAGGAACAAGGGATGTCTTTCCAATTTCTTATATCTTTTACAATCTCTTTTTTCAGAGTGCTGTAGTTTTCAGTATAGAGGTCTTTTGGTTCCTTTGTTAGATTGATACCTAGATACTTCATTTTTTGGGATGTTATTGTAAAAGTAATTGCTTCCCTAATTTCTCTCTCAGTGAGTCTGTTATTTGTGTACAAGAAGGCTATTGTTTTTTTAAAAAAAAATTTCCCATTAAGTTTATTGTTACATTTTATGTATAAAATACAGTTACATTCATCATTGGGATCTTTACCTTTACATGAGTATCTCGGTTCTTATTTTCTCCCCCTTCCCCTGCCCTCCCTTCATCCCCTCCAGTCTTCCCTATTTGCAAAGATGTTGTTTCCATTTTTTCCCTTTTCTCATATTTCTTCTTTTCCCTTCTTTCCTTTCCGCTACCCCTCCCACTTCCCCTACTCCTTTAGACCTTTTCATCCTATTACACAATATCAATTATACATTTTTTAAATTACACTATCAAGATCTAGAAGACAATACCACAGATTTTACAGAATTTAAAAGGATATAGAAAGCATATTACAAAAATCTTTTTTGAAATAAATTGGACAACTTCTAAGAAGTCCTTGGATGACAAATTAATGAAACTGACTCTGGAGGAAATATACAATTTGAATAGCATCTATTAAAGAAAGTATATTCCTAGCTTGAAAACCTACCTATATGACAATAACAGGCTCATATACATTTTAACTGATAAATTATATCAAACATTTAAAGCAGAAAGAAAAAGCCATATGATCCTGTCACTAGTTGGAGAAAAAGTATTGGACTGAATACTACAGTTGTTCATGGTAAATGCTATCAGGAGATGAGAAGTAGAACAGAACCTTCTCAACAGATTAAAGACATGTACTCCCTACTTCCAGAGAGAACACCTTATATGAATGGAGAAGATACAATGCTTTCTCCGTAAGGTGGGGAACAAGGGCAGATATGCCTACTCTTCATCTGCCCATTAAACTTTGAAACATAGACTGAAACCAAAATAGTCTGGCAATAAAATGACACAATTAGGATAGGATTGGCAACGTAGAAGTAAAATCTTTATATGTAGATGAAATGATCATCTACAGAGAAAATATGAAGAAATCTCAAGGAGCCCCTAGAACTTGTATTTGAATTTAGCAGCATTAGAAAACACAAGGTATGTGTAGAAATTCAGGTCTATGTATACTTGCTATAAATGAAGAATTGGATATTGAAATTTAAAAGTTACGTAGGAGTACAAAGGACCTAGAAAAGTAAAAAGAAAAAGAAAACAGTGTTGGAAGACATTTAGTATCTAATTTTAAGACTTCTTCTAAAGCTACAGTAATCAAGGCAGTGTTTGTGTAAGGAAAGACATATAGATCATTGGAATAAAGCAGAGAATCTAGAAATAGAACCACACATATATGGTACACTGAGTATTGAAAGATTATTTAATATTAACATTTTATAGAACATAAACACAATTCAAGAGCAGAGGAAAAGATAGTGTTTTCAGCAAATGGCACTAGAACACCTGCTATCTGTATATAAAAAATTAACCTCAACCCTTTATTTCCATACATAAAAATAACTTGAAAGGATCTATGACCCTAAATATGAAAGACTAAAACTATAAAACTTTAAGAAGAAATTATAAGGGAAAATGTTTATGAATTTAAGGTAAGTAAGACTTTCCTAGGATATAAAACACATGATGTATAAAAGAAAAAAATTGCTAAATGAGATCCCATCAAAATTTAGGACTTTAAATGATATCATTAAGAAAATGAAAAGTAGTCCTTATAATGCATATAACCTATGATCAGAATATACAAAGAACTCTTACAGCTCATTAATAGACAATCCAATTAAAAAGTAGACACAAGAAGATGATAAATAGTACAGCACAAGGAAAGGTGTTCAACACTAGAATCAGAAAAATACTAAGTACAATAACAAGATTGAGTTATAAACTCTTAAGGGAGATGAAGTTCATGACTTTTTCTTTTTCTTGGATTCTCCCCCTTTACATTTAATTTCTTGTCACACTCAATAGCTTCATTCTGCTGTGCTTCCTGAGGTTGTGATCCTCATTGTCTGTTCCTAAGATATTGTCTAAAATTTTTTGGAGTGCTGGTTTGGTATTCATGAAGTTCCTAAGGTTCTCTTTCTCATGAAAGTATCTTATTTCTCCATCAATTTTGAAAGATAATTTTGCAGGGTACATCAACCTGGGTTGGAGCCTGTTTTCCTTTAGGGCTTGGAATACATCACTCCAAGCTCTTCTTGCCTTGAGGGTTTGTGTTGCAAAGTCTGCTGTGGTTCTGATGGGCTTTCCTTTGTATGTGATTTGTTTCTTTTCTCTAACTGCTTGTAGAACTTTGTTCTTCTGTTGGGTTTCTGGAATCTTAACTATTATATGCCTATGTGTAGATTTTTTTGATCAAGGCTATTTGGAGTCCTATATGCCTCACTTATCTGTATGTCAAGTTCTTTTCCCCTGCTTGGGAAGTTTTCTGCCATTACTTCTGTGAACAGTTTTTTTTATGTAATCTGCACTCTCTCCTGTTTCTTCTTTGACTCCAATCAGTCTTATGTTATTCTTCTTTGCATCATCAAGCAGCTGCTGGATTGATTTCTCATGGTCCCCTACAGTTTTGAAGCAATTTTTCTTTTCCTGGTTGCAATCTTTTCTTGTATATCTGAAATTCTGTCCTCACATTGGCTCATTCTGTTGTGTAGACTTTCAAAGGAGTTTTTAATCTCCTAGAAATCTGTTTGTATCTGTTTTACAGATTCCATTTGTTTCCTATGTTGGGATTCCATCATGTTTCTCAGCTCCTCTATTTTTTTATCTGTGTCCTCTCTAGATTTATTAATCATGTCTTCAACTATAGGCACAAACTCTGCTGTTATCAGAGAAATTATTTCTGATTTCATTTTTTCCAGATCCTCTTTTATTGCCAGTTCAGGGAGTCCAGGTCGTTGAGTATCAGAGTGTTACATCTCATTTTCCTTTGGGGTTGTAGGTGATCTGGAAGTCTGGTTTTGAGACTTGTTTATGTGTCTTCTCATTTGACTGGGGGGGGTGCTGTTGGCGCCTATGCAGCTCACTTCCTCTGGGCTGGGAGCAGTGGAACAGCAGCCTGGAAGCCCCTTCCTCTGGGCTGGGAGTGGTGGAAAGGAGACCCAGAAGCCCCTTCCTCTCATCTGGGAGCCGTGTAACGGTGGCCTGGAAGCCCCTTCCTCGGGGCCGGGAGTAGTGGAACTGTTTTCCGGAAGCCCCTTCCTCAGGGAGCGAGCAGTGGAATGGCGGCCTGGAAGCTGCTTCCTCTGGGCCCAGTGCGGTTGAAAGGCAGCCCAGAAGCCCCTTCCTCTGGGCTGGGAGTGCTGGAAAGGTGGCCCAGAAGCCCCTTCCTCTGGGCTGGGAGGGGTGGAAGGGCTGCCTAGAAGCCCCTTCCTCTAGGCCGGACACGGTGGAAGGGTGGCCCAGAAGCCCTCTGGTGGCTATTGTTTTTTGAGTGTTGATCTTGTATCCAGCTACTCTACAGAATCTGTCAATTAAGTCTAGAAGTCTTTTGATGAAAATTTTTGGGTCTTCTATGTAAAGTATCATATTGTCAGCAAAGAATGACAGTTTAACTTCTTCCTTTCCTATTTTTATTCCTTTTATTTCTCTTTTCTAATTGCTGTGACCGTTTCCAGAACTATATTGAACAGGAGTGGTGATAGTGGGCATCTTTGTCTCATTCCTGATTTTAGTGTGAAAGTTTTCAGTTTTTGAACATTTAGTATGATGTTGGCTCTTGGTTTTTCATAGATAGTCTTAATCAGGTTGAGATAAAGACCTTCTGTGCCAATTTTTCTGTAGGGTTTTTATCACTAATGGGAGTTGAATTTTGTCAAATGCTTTTCCTGCATCTATTGAGATCATCATAAAGTTTTTGTCTTTGGCTTTAATAAATTGTATTACATTTAGTGATTTATGTATGTTGAACCATCCTTGCATCCCTGGGCTAAATCTGACTTGATCAGGTATATGATCTTGATGACCCTCTGTATTCTGTTTGCCAGTATCTTGTTGAGGATTTTTGCATCTATGTTCATTAGGAGATTGGCCTGTAGCTGTCTTTTATGGTTTGGTCTTTCCCTGGTTTTGGAAACAAAGTAACACTTGTTTCCAGGAATGAATTTGGAAGGACTGCTTCCTTTTCAAATTTATTGATAAGTTTAAAGAGTAATGGCGATAGTTCTTCTCTAAATGTCTTGTAGAAATCAGCAGTGAAGCATCAGGGCCTGGGCTTTTCTTTATTCCTAAATATTTATGTTTTCAATTTCACTCATTGTAATTGGGGTGTTCAGAATTTTTATATCTTCATTTAACTTTGGCAATTTGTATGTATCTAGGAATCTGTCCATTTCTTCTGCTTTCCATTTTATTAGAATACAGGTTCTCAAAGTAGGTATTGATGAACCTCTGGATTTGTGCTGGACCTCTTGTGACTTCACCTTTTCCATTAATTGCATGCATTTGAGGCTTTTCTTTCCTTTTTTTGATAAGGTTGGCTAAAGGTTTATCGATTTTATTTATCCTTTCAAAAAACCAACTCTTTGACTCATTGATTTTTTTGTATTGTTCTCTTATTCTCCATTGCACTGATTTCAGCTCTGATCTTTATAATTTCCTCTCTTGTAGGAGCTTTGGGTTTGTCATGCTCTTCTTTTTCCAGGAGCTTGAGGTTCAGCATTAGGTTATTTATTTTAGCTCTGTTTTCCTAATATGGGCATTCACTGGTATGAATTTCCCTCATAGAACTGCTTTCATTGTGTCCCATAGATTCCTGTATGTTGTACTAGCATTATTATCTCCTCATAGATCCTAATTTCTTCTTTAATTTCCTTGTGACCCATTGGTTTTATATATATATGTGTGTGTGTACATTTTAGGTATAAAATACATTTACATTTATCATTGGGTGTTTGTACCAGAACATGATGTATCTTAGTTCTTATTTTTTCTCTCATTACCTGTGCACCCTTCACCCCTTCCACCCTTCCCTATTTACACAGAGTTTGATTCCATTTTTTTTCTTTCTCATAATTTTTCCTTTCCATTCTTCCCTTTCCCCTTCCCCTCCCACCATCCCCTAAACCTTGGACCTTTTCTTATTTCAAATTATCAATTATTCATTTTAATTATTTTCATCCTTATTTACACTTTCAATTTCTCACTCTAGAGAAACTATTCGATATTTACACATGTGTGTCCTATTTATTTCACTTAAGAGTATGGCCTCAATATGCATCCATTTAGCTATAAATGTCTCTAGTTTAACATTCTTTATGGCTGAGTAGTACTCCATTTTATAAAAAAGCCACATCTTTATCCAGTTTCCAGTCGATGGGCACTTGGGCTGTTTCCAAGCTTTAGGTATTACAAACTGTGCCACTATAAACATAGGTGCACATATATCACTGTGGTATGATTCTTTTAATTCTTTGGGGAAGATTCCCAGTAGGGGAACAAGCTGGGTCAAATGGGACCTGTACTCCTAGTTCTTTGAGGTATCTCCCTATTGATTGCCACAATGGTTGCACCAATCTACATTCCCACAGACAATGGAGAAGGGTTCCTTTCTCCCCACACCCCTGCCAGCATTTGTTATTGGTTGATTTCTTGATAGCAGCCATTCTTTGTGGGGTGAAGTGGAATCTCGGTGTTGTTTTCATCTGCATCTCTCGAATGACCAGTGATGTTGAACATTTTTTCATACATTTATTTGCTGTTTTTACTTCTTTGAGAAACGTCTGTTCATTTCAGATGCCCATTTTTGAATTGGGTCTTTGAATTTGGGAGGTCTGATTTTTTTCAGTTCTTCATATATTCTAGATAGTAGTCCTTTGTCTGAGGTACAGCTGCTAAATATTTCTTCCCACATTGTAGGTTGTCTCTTAGCTCTGTTGGTAGTTTCTCTTGCAGTGCAGAAGCTTTTTAATATGATGAGATCCCAGTTGTTGATTCTTTGTGCTAGCTCCTGTGCTACTGAAGATTTGTTCATAAAGTCTTTTCCTATGCCAATGTCATCAAGAGTTTGACCTAACTTATCTTCCAGCAAGTTTAGTGTTTCTGGCTTAATATTTAGATCTTTAATTTACTTTGATCTTAGTTTAGTGCATGGTGATAGGTATGGGTCTAATTTTAATCTTTGGTAGGTTGAAATCCACTTTTTCCAACACCATTTGTTAAATAGGCTATCTTTCCTCCAATGAGGGTGATTGGCTCCTTTGTCAAAGATGAGGTGGCTGAGTATGTCTGGAGTTTTTTCTGCATCTTCTAATCTATTCCATTGATCCTCAGGTGTGTTTCTTTGCCAGTACCATGCTGTTTTCATCACAGTAGCTTTGTAGTATAGTTTCAAGTTGGGGATTGTGATACCCGCAGCCATGTCTCTGAGGTCTAGAATTGCTTTTGCTATTCTAGGTTTCTTCTGCTTCCAAATGAATTTTTGGATTGTTTTCTCTAGTTCTATGAAGTATATTGTTGGAATTTCAATTGGCATTGCATTGAATCTATATAGTAGTTTTGGAAGTATGGCCATTTTCACTATATTGGTTCTTCCTACCCAGGAACAAGGGATATCTTTCCATTTTCTTATATCCTCTTCAATCTCTTTTTTCAGACTGCTGTAGTTTACAGTGTAGAGGTCTTTTGCTTCCTTTGTTAGGTTGATTCCTAGATATTTCATTTTTTTAGCTACTATTGTAAAAGGAATTATTTCCCAATTTCACTCTCAATGGGTCTGCTATTTGCATATAAGAAGGCTACTGTTTTTTGAGTGCTGCCCTTCTATCCAACTACACTACTGAATCTGTCAATTAGGTCTAGAAGATTTTTGACTGAGCTTTTTGGATCTTTTATGTAAAGTATATCATCAGCAGATAATGACAGTTTCAATTCTTCCTTTCCTATCTTTACTCCTTTTATTTCTTTCTCATTTCTAATTGCTATGGCTAATGTTTCCAGAACAATATTGAACAGGAGTGGTGATAGTGGGCATCCTTGTCTTGTTGCTGATTTTAGCATGAAAGTTTTCAGTTTTTGAATATTTAGTATGATGTTGGCTGTTGTTTTTTCATAGACAGCCTTAATCAGGTTGAGATAAAGACCTTCTATTCCACTGTTATGTAGCATTTTTATCGTGAATGGGTGTTGGATTTTGTCAAAGGCTTTTTCTCCATCTATTGAGATGATCATGTGGTTTTTGTCCTTGACTCTGTTAATATAATCCATTACATTTATTGATTTACAGATGTTGAACCATTCTTGCATCCCTCGGATAAATCCAACTTGGTCAGGGTGTATGATCTTCTTGATGACACTCTGTATTCTGTTTGCCAGTATCATGTTGAGGATTTTTGCATCTATGTTCATTAGGGAGATTGGTCTGTAGTTCTCTTTTTAGGTTGGGTCTTTCCCTGGTTTTGGAATCAAAGTAACACTTGCTTCCAGGAATGAATTTGGAAACCTTGCTTCCCCTTCAATTTCCTTGATGACTTTATAAAGTAATGGTGATAGTTCTTCTTTAAATGTCTTGTAGAATTCAGCAGTGAAGCCATCAGGACCTGGACTTTTCTTTGTTGGTAAGTTTTTTATTACATTTTCAATTTCACTTATTGTTATTGGGGTGTTTAGAATTTCTATATCTTCATTTAATTTTGGCAATTCGTATGTATCTAGGAACCTGTCCATTTCTTCTGTGTTTTCCATTTTATTAGAGTACAGGTTCTCAAAGTAGGTATTAGTGATTCTCTCGAATTCTGCTGGATTTGTTGTGGCTTCAACTTTTTCATTCTTAATTGCATGGATCTGAGCCTTTTCTTTCTTTTTTGATAAGGTTGGCTAAAGGTTTATAGATTTTATTTATTCTTTCAAAAAACCAACTCTGATTCCTTGATTTTTTGTATCATTCTCTTAGTCTCCATTGCATTGAGTTTTGCTTGGATCCTTACAATTTCCTTTCTTGTATGAGCTTTGGGCTTGTTATGCTCTTTTTCCAGGAGCTTGAGGTTCTGCATTACGTTATTTATCTGAGTTCTCTCTGTTGTCCTAATATGGGCATTCACTGCAATGAATTTCCCATATAGAACTGTTTTCATTGTGTCCCACAGATTCCTGTATGATGTACTGGCATTATCATTCACTTGTAGAAACTAATTTCTTTAATTTCCTCTGTCACCCATTGGTTGTTCAGGAGGGTGTTGTTCAATTTCCATGTGTTTGTGGGAGTTTTGCAATTTCTTATGTTATCGACCTCCAATTCTATTACAGTATGGTCTGATAATATACAGGGGAAGACTTCGATTCTTTTACATTTACTTAGATATGTCCTATGAGCTAGCATGTGATCTATTTTGGAGAATGACCTGTGCACAGCTGAAAAGAATGTGTATTCTGATTTTGTAGGGTGGAACACTCTCTAAACATCTATTAAGTCCATTTGTTCAATAGCTTGGTTCAGCTCTAGAATTTCATTGTTAATTTTTTTCCTAGATGATCTGTCCATTTTTGATAGAGGGGTGTCAAGGTCCCCCACTACAATTGTATAAGTGCTTATTTGGTTTTTCATGTCCATTAATATTTGTTTTGTATAGTTGGGGGCATTCATATTTGGTGCATATATATTTAGGCTTGTCATCTCTTCCTCTTGGATTATCCCTTTCACAAGGATGTAGTGACCATCTTTGTTTCTCTTAATTAGTTTTGATTTGAAATCTACTTTGTCTGCAAATAAGATTGCTATGCCTGCTTTATTCTGGGTTCCTGTCACGTGGAGAACTGTTTTCCATCCTTTTACTTTCAATTTATGGATTTCCTTTTGAGTTAGGGGTGTTTCTTGTATACAGCATATTGCTGGGTTTTGCTTCTTAATCCATTCTATTTCTTTTGATTGGTGAATTGAGGCCATTAACACTGATAGTTATAATTGACAGATATTGACTCATCCTTGTCATATTTTACTGTTGTTGGCTCTTTCATTTCTTATTTTTCCCCTCTTTCACTTTAGTGTGTTACCTTGTGTGGTGCCTTCTCTCTGCTGGGCTTCATGGAGTTGTGACCTTCATTCTCTTTTTCTAGGATATTGCTTAAAATTGTTTGCAGTGCTGGTTTGGTGTTCACGAAATTTCTCAGGTGTTCTTTTTCGTGAAAGTATCTAATTTCCCCATTGATTTTGAAAGATAATTTTGCAGGATACAACAGTCTAGGTTGGAGTTATTTTCTTTTAGGGCTTGAAATACTTCACTCCAGGCTCTCCTTGATTTGAGGGTTTGTGTTGAGAAGTCTGCTGTGATTCTGATGGGCTTTCCTTTGTAGGTGATGTTTCTTTTCTCTGCCTGTAGGATTTTGTTCTTCTGTTGGGTTCCTGGGATCTTGACTATTATATGTCTAGGTGTAGATATTTTTTGATCATGACTAGTTGGAGTTCTATACGCCTCACTTATCTGTATGTCCAATTCTCTACCTCTGTCTGGGAAGTTTTCTACTATTACTTCTGTAAAGTTTTTTATGTCAATTGTACTTTTTCCTGTTTTTTCGTGGACTCTTATCAGTCTTATGTTATTCTTCTTTGTATCATCTAGCAGTTGTTGGATTGATTTCTCGTGGTCCCTTACTATTTTTAAGAAATCTGTTTTCATGTTCCTTCACCGCGATCCTGTCTTCTATATCTGATAATCTATCTTTAGATTCCCTTAATCTGCTCTGCATGCTTTCAATGGAGTTTTTAATCTCCTGAGTATCTGTTTGAATCTGTTTCATGGATTCCATTTCTTTCCTATGTTGGGTGATCATGGTTTCCATTTCTTTCTTATGCTCAGCATTCATGGCTTCCAGCATGGTTCTGAGCTCATCTATTTTTTTTTATCTGTTTCTGTTCTAGAGCATGTTATCATGTCTTTCACTCTGCTCAACATCTCTGTAGTTATCTGGGAAATTATTTGTTTTGAATTTTTCTAGAGCCTCATTCATGTTTTGTTACTTCCTGTGCTATCAGTTCAGGGTGTCCAAGTGGTTATCAGACTTTTCCACCTCGTTTCCCCCAGAGTTTCCCTTTGGTGGGGTGGAAGTCTGAGTTTGTGCCTTGCTTAAATGTCTTCTCATTTTTGTTTTTGGTATTGTCCTTGGTTTAATTCCTGGGTTGATACTTCGAAATTGCTTATTGTCAGTATCTTTGTTGCTTGTATTTAGAACCCTTATGGAATGATTGCTTCTCAGAGGTGTCTTCCAGATATAGCTTGTCTTTAGGTTTTGAGTCTCTAATGGCTCTGAGGCTATCTCATTTTCATTATACCAGGAAGGACAACTGATTAGATCACAACACCTTAGCCCAAGTGATACAATCAGCAACACCATAGCATCAAGCACAGCTTAGAGATTGACAATTTGTGGTAGTTATTAATCTATCACCTTTAACTCTATGAGTTAAATCAAAATTGAGGACCAGCCCAACATATGTTTATAGTGAATAGACTCTTCAATATAGCAACTGTACCCTTCGGGATGGGGAGTTAGAAGAAGTTGGAGAGGAAGGGATAGACAGGTAGGATAGGGAAAGGTTAGCAGTGAGGCCAGAGGACACAGGAAGATCACACAAACTCGAGAAACTGTTAAACACAAGAGGAAAAGAAAATGAAAGAACAAAGACAAGAACAGAACAACCTAACAGCAATAGGGAGGCTAGAAACTGTATTTACTTTCCTTTAAAGCTAATGACAATTGAGAGAAGTAAAAAGAAAAAAAATAAAGAAGAAATGTGAATTAGGGCCAGAACAGGGACAAAAGTGAGATGAAGAACAATGTGGGACAGTGCGAGAATGTGAGGAAAGAGAAAGAAGAGAAAAGAAAAAGAAAAATTTGAAAAGAGTAAAAAAAAATAAAAACAAGAGCAAAAAAAGAATTTTTGAAAATAAATAAAAAATAAAAATGAAGGGTCTCCTTCAGGGTATGTCTCTGCTGTCACAACAAACAATGTGGGCAGCAGTATGCAGATGTAAGTCAATGCATCTGAGCAAGCCAGTAGAATACCTGTGAGATTAAGGCAGATTTCTGGCTGCAAGTCCCAAGTTGAGTTCCCTGTCCTCCTGTAGGGTTGAATTCTGCAAGGTTCTACTGCAGGTTCCAGCTGCCCTTCCCCTGAAGATAGTCCAGGTTTCAATGGGAGGTGATGATCCCTCCAATTTACCAAGTACTGCAGTTCGGTGTGCCTTTATTGCAGAGATTCTCTTCACTTTTCCAGTGGGCTTCAATTTTCATCAAGGAGCTTGAGAGAGGCCCTCTTCCTGTTGTTCACTTCTGCTCTATCTTCTGGAGCTCAGGACAATGGCCATTATGATGCCCTGTGCCTTTGTTGTGTGGAGCCAGGTACTGGCACAGCCAGGAGGCCAGAGGTGGGGATGCGGGGGTGGCATGCACTGCAGGCACCCTCCATGCCTCCAAGGTCTTCATCATCCTGTTGCCAGTTGTCTCAGTTCCTTTTTGTTTTGTCTATACTCTAAATCATGAGTTAACGATGACAGCTGTGGAGGCTATGGGGACATTTCAGGATTGTTTGCTGTTTTCACCATGACCTACATTTTTTAGTAATTTTGTGTCTTTTAAAGAAATTAAGTACACCTGACAATACACTATAGATCTTTACAGAAAGGATTCAAATAACACTTCTTAATATGTTTTCAGCACAAAAAAATTATTTTGTTGTATGCACTATGGTAAATGTCATCGTAAGAAAGTAGACTCCAGGAAGAACTTCTAAAACAAGGAACTTACTATATTATTCTTAAATTTTATTAATGTCTTAAGTTTATGCATCATTTACAATCAGACATGTGTTTTAAAAGCACTCATACATAAATAGGCCAAGGACCATTAAGTAATTCATCCCTATAACATGCATGCCAATATTATTCAAGTGTGTATAACAAAGAGAAATAAATTTTAAGCCTTTTTCTTTGGAATATTTGGAAATATTTATAAATTATTATTTAGGATGCCAAATATTTTTCTAGGACATGTTTTTATTTTGGTACTGGGGATTGAACTCAGGGCCCCATGCTTGCCAAGCAGGCATGGTGCTACTGAGCTAAATCTGACCCAACAAATGTATTTTTCAATAGGAAATGCTGCTATAATTAAAATACATTACTGTTGATAAAGACAACTGGTAAAACATTTGTGCTATGCATGATCAGCAAGAGAAATTCCAGTGGGCCTAAGGTACATGTCAAATATGAAGCAAGCAGCATCATTTAAATGGTTTAGTTGAAAGAACAGGTACCATAAGCCAGATTACTGGACACATATATATTAAAGGCACATGATGAACCTAAACAGGTGGCTAGATTCTACCCACTAATTTGTTTTTTCATTGGGAAAGGAATGTCCATTTAATTGCACTTATTGATAAATAAATGCAATTAATCTAGGGCAGCAAACATCTTTCTTTCAGACACATGACAACTACTGGATAAATGCTGAGTAGCTGAAGCAGTATGATTTCAGCCCAATTTTCTTACACTGCAGTAAAATTGACATTAAATTGTTGTACATTGTTTCTACATATTCTCTCAGATTTCATTAAAACTTCACAATTAAGTAAAGAATTTTTTAAACAATAAAAGATGCTCAAACTATTATTCAACAGGAGTCAAATCCAAACTCTGGAGTTGACTGCTGACTATATTCAGTTTGGGCTTTTCCCAGAATGGAAAAAATTCCCAAACAATCTCCTTGTGTACAACTAAAATGTTAGCACATCCACTGTGGTTCCCTCCTTTTTCTTTGGTGATTCAGAGGTGTTTGCCTCCCAACCCTTCCGTTACACATTCTTTAACAATACAATTCCCCTAAATATCCACAGAACAAAAAGTAATATATTAAAAACCACAATCTTCAATATTCAAACCATCATCTTCTCAAATCATTTGATAAGGAAACAAAACATCAAGCATCCACTATATTGTCACTGAAGTTTATTCCCAAAAGTGAATACTAGGAGGCAAAGTATGATACTGTGTGCTTCTAACAGGCTAGTGAAATATTCCCCATCAGATTGAAATAAAAAATTTTAGTGCTTTACCTGTTTGGGCTCCTGGAAATAAGCAGGATTGTAATAATTGTAAATAATTACAATTCCCAAAATAACAATATTCTCCATTTACATTGTTTTGAAGCACCTGAAACTTCAATAACAAAAGACATTAAGATATTAGCAATTCTATTTGCTCCTTTAATACTTTTATGTGCATATATAAAGATTCTATATAGTTTTAGTAGCTTGTAAGACTGGTGGTTTCCAATTTGGCAACAGCTTTGTGCAATTGAAAACAAAAATCTTTCTCAAAGTAGATGACACTAGTTAACAAACCAAACAAACAAACAAAAGCCCTTTTAAGGCTACTGCTATAATGAATGGTTCAATCTGAAGTTCAGTGGAATAAACTGGCTGATACGAACAAAAAGAAATCTTGAAAAGGCATAGAACAAGATTGAAACAAGAAAAAGTGAAAAGAGGGTTGAAGAAACTGGCAGACAATTTTTTGAGTAGTGAAAGGCTTGAGTCACATGGGATTGTTTTTAATTCCTTTGTCTCTCATATCCTTGATTAATGATAATTTTTTCTTTCTTATTTCTTTACACAGCTTGGCCATGTAAATCCACCACAAAGCGATGATACAATGATATAGATGAACACCTTTAAAGAGAAAGAAGGCAATTTTATTTTCTTGAGTTTATCATATGTTGCTAAATTACACATATATGAAAACAAAGCCCTATTAAAGAAATGCTTCTGATTAGACTAGCAGTTCATTACTAATACAACAAACTAATCAAGTATTGTTAAAGACATGAAGAAAATTAAGACAGAAGTAGAATTTAAATTATCCTGTCTGATATAATTCTCATGTACTTGAATTCCACTGTGATTTCTTGTGTCCGGGAGAAAGCAATGGGGTGTTGATCTTCACGTATAACTAGGCAGAATCAAGGCTACATGAGCAACTCTTACTGATGGATCATTAACATGTCAAAAAAATTACAAATAACCACAATTTCCTTGAGGTGTGATTTTACTATTAACTATATTCTTAATTTTTACATATACATTTGATTTTTCATTATTACAATGATAAGAATACATAAAGAGACTCTACACCTATACAACCTATGAGCAGGAATGTTGCTGCGTAGTGTTCAGTGGAAAATTAAACAATAATTATGATTACCAAACCAAAGAAAAGCTGATGATAGGAGAGTGCAAAAATGCTAGTTCAAGTATAGGTTTTTAATTCTAATACTGTAATTTTAAATTATGATAATTTAAACAATGTCTAGTTTATTACATTCAAAATGTAGATTTATTTTCTTCATTAGGGTCACGAGATTAAGTTGGCCATCGTGTTTTATAACTTTGAGGTCTTTCAGTGACTGATTTTGTTGCTCAAAAGTTAGGGGGAAAATGTGTTCAGGAATTACATGTCTCATGCCCTAAAAGTGAGCAGAACACTCTGCTTTCCTATCAATGTTGCTGTGGAGTGGGTGGTTATTAATGAATAGTTTAAACTATCCACACTGCATTCGAACAAACCCACATGCATATTCCACAACTCTAAAGTTTACTAACTTGATATCAAGTACAATATTTGCCACCACTATAAGGATTTGTTAAGCTAGGTGCCAACACCTTTTAGCAAAGATTAAGACTACATTTAGAGCAGTGTTTTGTATATAATATGTAATCAATAAATATAATCTGAACTTAACAATTCAGCTGCATAAGTCAATCTAAAATCACAGACCAAAGATTAAGGAAGACCTAGGAGCTTAGAATGTGCCACCTGAGGACTCTGAGGTAGGTCCAACTATCTTTTCTCTTAGGGAGGTCCAACTATCTCAGGTACAGAACCCTCATAAAGTATTGCTTAGAGGTAACTTTGGGATTTTGCAAATGACTGAAAGATGAGGAAGAAAGGCAGTTTTTCCCCGAAATGAAATAATACAGGTCAAACCCTTACACCTTTCCACATCTTTATCAGTGGTTCTCATATTTTTGCTTCAGGATCTCTGCATTTTTAAATTTTTTAAATGCTTTTTTGGGGGGGTCAGGGATTTAGCTCAGCGGCACCGCACCTGCCTCACAAGTGCAAGGTCCTGAGTTCAATCCCCGGCACACACAAAGTTTTTTTGGTCTTGTCATGCTCAGGATCAAACCCAGGGGTTCACATATGCTAGGCAACTGCTCTACCACTGAGCCAAATCCCCCAGTCCCTCTTTACATAAAAATTACTGAGGACTCCAAATGATTCTCTTTTAGGGGAATTACAAATATGATAAATTTATCATAGTAGATATTAATATTTACAAATATATAATTTTAACATAATGATAATAAACTCCTTACATATAAACAGAACTAATATTTGTATTATAAATAACTGCATTATCCAGGCACGGTAGTATGTGTCTGGTACCAGCACTTGGGAGGCTAAAGCAGGAAGATCACTTGAGCCCAGGAATTTGAGGTTAACCTGAACAACACACCAAGAACTCAACTCAAAGAAATACAATAACTACAGTATAACCACATTTCTGTGAGTTTAACATATATAAGAATTCTCAATCAGGGAGAAAGGTTTTAAGTGGAGATGATATTTCACAGTAACTTAACCATGGAATTGGAAAACCACTTTCTGGTCTTGAGTTCCATCACTAAAAGATATATGTAGCTCATTTAAGAGTGATAATCACTGAGAAAGAATCCCAGTACCTAATTTCTCAGAAACTGAAAAATAAAATCAGATACTAAAAGAACAAAAACTAAACTCACAATTGATACGATGATGATGATGATGGTAAGCTTGATGTTCTTCATACACATGGCTCGGGCAAGATTTCTGCTGGTTGTTTTGAAGGTGACAGACTGGAAGAAAGCATAATTGTTTGTTTAATCCTTGGCAGTGAAGGCATGGATGATTTGCAGTAATGCCACAGAAAATACTTTCATTAATTGTGTTATGTCCCAATGTCCCTTATACCTCCCTTTTCTAAGTTGAGACTTGCTATTCATAATCACTATTTTCCCAGAGCAGGATTCTCCCAGGTCTATCATAAGGAGTATGAGTCCATTGGAAAGGCTTCACTCTTTATTCTTCACCACTGTGGCAGTGTACATGGTGTTAAGCACCAGAAGTTGCTCTTTCCATTAGTAGAAGAGTATTTTCCTCTTTATGTTTCTAGTAAGAAAAGTTCCTTGTAAACCAGTTGGATGCATATGTATTGCCCAATTCTGTCCAGTATAATCTTAGGACTTTGAGCCATAAAATATGTTTGATTTTCACAGGAAGATATGTATTTACTTGTATAATGGCTCAAACCATAGAACTCCATTCCTTCAGTTATCCATTTTCTTTTGCATCATCAATTTCACAGAATCTACTGAACCATTTTCACCATTACACAAGCAGTTTAAACAGGCAAACAAATAACAAGACTCTCTACCCCTGCAATTTAGTTCCTAGATATATACCCAACAGAGATGTACGTACAAGTTAACCAAGAGCCACATGCAAAAATGTTTCTAACGGCATTATTTTTCATACCTCAAACTAGCAACTACTCATGCCCACCAACCATACAGTGCAAAAATATAGCTGTTACATAACGGAATGCTACACAATAAAAATTAATAATCTACAACTACATTTCTGCAATTAACAATCTATACACCATGGATACATCTCACAAACCAATTTTGAGATTAAAAAAATTGATATAGAGTAAATTCTATCATTTATTAAGCCTTAGGAAAAAGTTAGGGTAGGTGTCACTCATAGAGGGGAGTACTGACTACAAGAGAACAGAAGGAGCTTCTGGAGTGCTAGTCATTCTCTAATTCTTAATCTGTATGTTGGTTCCACAAGTGTGCTACTTTGTGAAAATACAAGTTGAACATTTATGGCTGATACACTTTTAATTTCAGTAAATTGTCTTTTTAAAAATCTACTCTCTTGACTGTATATTCATTTTCATCCATCTTCTCCACAAAGTCTCTATAGTACATTAAGTGAAAGGGGCACCCCCACTTGAATTTCACTTAATGCACAATGTACAGGATGCCACATGGATTACTTTCTATGTGTATAGTGAGAATGCTCAAAATCTACTCTCAGAGCATATTTCAAGTACTCAATATATTATTACTAATTATAGTCACCATATTATACATTAGGTCTCTAAACTTATTTTATAACCCAAGTTTGTACAATGACCATTATCTGCCCATTTTCCCCACTTCCTAGCCCCTGGGAATTAGTGTTCTATGCTCTGCTTCTATGCATTCAGGATTTTAACACCTCACATGAGAGATAATGCAGTATTTTTCTTTCTTTGTATAGCGTATTTCAATTACTATAATGTCCTCTGGGTTTATCCATGTTGTTGCAAATGCTAGGGTCGTTTTTAAGGTTGACCAATATACCAGTGTGTGTGTGTGTGTGTGTGTGTGTGTGTGTGTGTGACCATTTCTTTATTCATCCACTGACATTTAGACTATTTCCATATATCAGCTATTATAATGTTGCAGTGAACATGAGAACAAAAATATCTCTTGGAGTACTGATTTCATTTCTTTTGGATATAATAAACTGTGAGAAAGGATTGATGGATTATAAGGTGGTTCTAGTTTTAATTTTTTGAAGACATTCCATACTGTTTTCCATAGCGGCTGCATAAACTCACATGCCCTCCAATAGTACACAAGGGTTCCTTTTCCTCTATATCCTCTCCAACACTTGTTCTCTTTCATCTCTTCAATAACTGCCATCCTCTCTGGTGTGAGATAATAACTCACTGTGGTTTTGATTTGCACTTCTCTGATTTTTTTTTTTTTGGTACTGGGGATCAAACTCAGGACCTTGCACTTGCAAGGCAGGTGCCGCAACCACTGAGCTAAATCCCCAGATGCACTTCTGATTTTTAGTGATGTCGAACATCTTTTAATGTACCCATTATCCATTTGTATGTCTTCTTTAGAGAAAAGTCTGTTTAATAAGTTCTTTGCCCATTTAAAAAATTTTTTTCTTTGCTATTGAGCGTAGGGGTTATTTACATACTTTGAACACTAATCCCTTATCAGGTTATATATGTCTTACAAATATTTTATCTCAATGTGTATATTCCTTTTTCATAATTATTGTTTCCTCTACTATTACAGGGTTTTTATTTGATACAGTTCTTTTTTTGACTGTTCAGCTTTGTTTTTATTAATACATGTTTACGGTACATAATGATTACATTCATTGTGGGGAGTTGGTCTTTTAATCTGTTTTGTTCTCTGAGTTTTTGGTGTCGCAGCCAAAAAAAATCCCTGCAAAATAATGTCAAGAAGTCTTTTTCCCTATATTTTCTTCTAGAAGTTTTATGCATTTGGGTATTCAGTCTCTAATCCACTTTATTTGATTTTTACGTACTTTGTAAGATAAGGGTCCAATTTCATTGTTTTGTATGTGGATACCCAGTTTTCCCCCATACCATTTATTGAACAGACTGTCCCTTCCTTATTGCAGTTTTTGGCATCCTTGTCAATAGTAACACTATATGCAATTATGAATATGTGTATATAATTTATATACATATTACAGTACATATAATTTCTATATGGTATTGTTGGTCTCTCTTTTTATGCCAGAACCACACTGCTTTGATTACTATAGTTTTGTGATATAATTTGAAGTCACTACTAAGATTGGTGTGATACCTCCAACTTTTTTCTGCTTTCTCAAGATTACTTTGGATATTTTTTGTGGCTCCTTATGAGTTAGAATTTTAATAGTGATTGAATTAAATGTGTATATTATTTTTGGTCATTTTAACAGTATTGAGTCTTCTAATCCATGAACATGGGATTTTTTTTTTCATTTTTGTGTCTTCTTCAATTTCTTTAATGAATGTTTTGTAGTTTTCAGTATATATATCCTTCTCCTCTTTGGTTAAACTTATTTCTAAGTATTTTACTTTTTCTGGTACTATTATAAACAGGACTGTTTTCTTGATTTCCTTTTCTAATAGACAGTTACATAGATACTGACAATATGATTTGAAGAGGGAAATAGTCACTTGAGAAAAACCAACCAATGTGATTTAGGGAGCTCTGGGTCACACACAGAGGAGTCAGAAAGTAAGATCTAGTAGGCTAGTAGGTACTGAGTCAATCATGCCTATGTAATTAGAAGTCAATAAAAACTCTTAAACTGTAGTTTAAGTTTCTCTGTTGGGCATGATGTTAAACAGCAATGCCAGAAAAATTTAACTTCCTGACTCCTTCAGAACAGAAGCACTACATTTGGTAACTTTCTAAACTCTACTCAATATATTTTTCCCTACACTGATCTTAATCTGTATCCTCCGCCTATAATAAACCATTACACTAAGTATAACACTGTTCTTGGAGTTCTGTGAATCCTCCTAGTGAGCTATTGAACTTGAGGGTGGTTTTGGGAACTGTGCCTTTCAAAATGTACAGTTATTTAATTTCTCAGTTGTTTTATCTCTTCACAATTACTCACTAAAATGCATTGAAATGTAGCAGTACTTAGAAAATTTCAAGGGAAAATTATCTTAATCCATACCAGTCAAAACACTTCAAATAGGAGAGCAAAAGTACATACTCATTCTGGAAAATTCAGAATATATTACTACCCACAGACTCTTCTAAAGAAAATCTGCTACCTCAAACAAATACTAAGTCGCAATAGTGTAAGGAAGAAGACAACATGGATAAGAAAAAAAGATGACCTTGAAACTAATAAATGTAAATGCAATTTTGTGATTCAATATATTGGATGGAGATGCCTTCAAAATTCTAAGGTCAGTATTTGAACACTAATAAAGCACCTATTTTAATCCAGTTTGGCTATAAAAATCAATTGTTACAACTTATCAAACTTCCTTAGGGCTGGGGGTGGGGGTAGGTAGAAGAGAACAGATATAAAAATCCTTATGAGAACAACAAAAGAAGCCTGAACAGTCTAATAGACATTCTACATAATTTCATTAGCAGGTGTAATGAGTTTTGAGGACCTGCTAATCTCATACTTGTGTAGTAGACTAAACTGTAGCTCCAAAGATAGGTCTACATCCTAATCCCTATGGTGACATTATTTGGACAAAGGGTCTTTACAGATGTGATTATGTCAGTAATCTTCAGATAAGGAGAGTTTCCTGGATTATCCAGGTGGGCCCTAAATGCCACCACAAATGTCCTTCTAGAAGGAAGGTAGAAAAGGATTTCACACACACACACACACACACACACACACACACACACACGCATGGAAGAGAAGGTAATGTGAACATGGAGGCAGAGACTATAATACAGACACCATCATCCGCTAGGAACTGGAAGAACCAAGGGATGGATTCTTTCCCAGAACCTCTGTAGTGCAGCCCTAACAATATCTTGATTTCAGCCTTCTGAAACCAGCTGGCATTCAAATAAACATCTGTTCTTTTATGCCGTTATGGTCTGTGATAATTTGTTACAGCAGCCACAGAAAGCTAGTAACAAAAAAATTGAAAACTAAATATTAAAGAAGCTTTTAAAATTACCAGAAGAGGAGCATGAGTCCGTATCTTTAAACTACACTACTACAAGAAAAAAATTTAAAACTTCAGTTTGAAAGGGAAAAATGGAGTCAAAACTTTAAAAAGCAATGAAAGCAACAGAAAAAAAATACAGATAAATATAAAATTGACTAAGCTTATCTTTGCAAGTAAAAAACATATCAAAAGCAAAAAAGGGAAGGTAGAAAACTGGAATTATAATGTAAAATTACTGCACATTTTAAGGCATAACAAAGCAATAATTTAAAATAATTGTAAGAATATATATTCTAATTTCTAACTACTAAAATTACGAAAAGTTATAATTTAAAAAAACTGATGGGCAAATTAAGCACCATGACCAACTGGGATTTACTGTCAACATGCAAGGACGGTACAACAAATGAAAGTCAATCAATATAACACTGTAGATCACATTAACAGGATGAAGAAGAATAAACCAATCTTCTCAACTCATGTGGAAAAAGTACCTGAGAAAATTAAACATCCTTTCATGATATAAACAATAAACCAGGAATAGAAGAGAACTTCCTAAACGTTTAAAAGAATATGTACAAAAAAACCCAACAGGAAACACTACATGTAACAGTCAAAAATTGAATTTTTCCTTTAAGATCAGGAAAAAGGCATGGATGTGTTTTTACCACTTCTATTCAATAAATAACTGGAAGTTTTAGAAAGAGTAGGCAAGACAAGGAAATAAATATAAATTAAAAAGAAATAACTATTCCTGTTAAAGATGACATAAATTCAGTGAACTTGCAGGATATAAAATATATAGCAATCAGTTACATTTTGAGATACTTCCAAAGGACAATATAAAAGAAAATGTTTTAAAAATTTGCTTATATCATCAGGAAAAATGAAATAGTTTTTAATTGTGGTAAGAATACTTAACAGATAAAAGGACAAAACTATCTTTCCAATAAAAAAGACACTAGTAGTATAAATGAAACAAATTAGCAAATAACTTACACTGTATTTTTGAAACAATGGAATAGATAATTTGGGGAATTATTTGAATTTCTCCCTACTTCCTATTTATCTATCTTCTGTTCTATTCCACACACACACACACACACACACACACACACACACGAATCTAACATCTACTTGTATTATATTAAAGTATTTTAAAATAAAAACGTTTAACAGGATATCTATGCTCTTAATTATACAATAGTATTGTTCACTATAGGCAGAATGTTGTAAAGATCCTAGAACTTATTTGTAAAATTTGTTATGCAAATTGCCTAAGTGAAACATGATTATTGTTGAAAAGCAAATCCCTATTTCTCTCACCCCCCTAGACCCTGGAAGCCACCATTATACAATCTATTTCTATGAGTCTATTTTGGACACCTTGTGTAAGTGGAATTATGCAGTATTCGTCCTTCTATAACTAGTTTATTTCATTAGCATAATGTCCTTCAGGTTCACCCAGCTTGTTATACATGGCAGAAATACCTTTTGTTTTTAAGGCAGAATAATATTATATAGCACGCACATAACACTTTTGCTTCATCCATTCATCTGTTGATAGACATTTAGATTGTTTAAAAATATTGGTTATTGTGAATGATGCTGCAGTAATCTTGGGCACAGACATCTCCCCACGATCCTATTTTCAATTCTTTTGCATCTAAACCCAGAAGCAGAAATACTGGATCAATTATGTGGTACTGATTTGCATATTTCTGATGATTAGTGATTCTCAACACCTTTTCATATACTTGGACATTTGGTCATTTGTATGTCATCTTTGGATAACTACCTTTATTCTAAAATCAGGTTATTTGGGGCTTCTTTTTTTTTTTCAATTTTAAATGCTAGTTTTTATTTACTGCTAACTGTGCAAAGGACACCAATACTGTGCAGTTACATAAATCCAATATTAAACAATAGCATATGGGACAAATCTAAAGCAGAGCATCATATGACTTCAAAACTGATTAATATCACAGAACACAACTCAGGTCATACAATTCTTAAGAAACCTGAAGAGCTCTCTTATTTAATATTAAGTTACCCAGAAGCAAAGGCTCTTGATTTTGATTTACTTTCTAGAAAAATGGAAATTATAATTTTTAACAGTTTAGTATGTTGTGTGATTTCTCAGCCAGGGAAACAGTTTGTAAGACTTGTTTCAATTGGCACCATTAGCTAATACAAAGTTGACAAGCTGGTTGACAGGGAAACAACTGAATACAAATCAAATATGCTCAGTATGGGGCTAGTTGTACATCCATCTTAATTTCCTTATTCACAGCCCAAAGCAGTATTCCTTTAAAGGAATATATTAAATCAAAAGATAAAACAATCTTAAAGACAGATACAATAGTAATGACTCTTGCCACCTAAATCACTTAAACACCAACATAAAAAACTTTAAAAACCAAAACACCAAGAAAATGGCAGTATAAGGCAGTATAAGAATACTTCATATTGCTGAATCTTACATATTCTGAGATACATAATGAGAAGATGAAGGAGGTGAAGCAATATAGCCAACTGCCCCAGGATTTATAGCACCATGAATTTGACAACCACCATATGCTGTGGCAACTGGATGACAGGGCGCAACACAGGGATAATCTGGCACAACAGGAAGGCAGGAATCAAAACCTGGCAATGGTGGCTGCACATAGGGATCTGACATTACTGGGTAATAGACTGCTCCATGAGGGATAAATCCAGTCAGCATTCACAAAAGTACCATTCGCTGATGCTTCTGTCTGTACACCATCTGCTCTCGCTACCTTACTGTACAAGTGAGGAACAGTTTGGTCTATCAGAGGAGGTGGCTCAGTATAGACTGGGTAATTCTCTACATGAGGCTGCTGCATCTGTGGCACATAGACCATAAAGTGCCAATAGTTGTGATGACAACACTGCAATCCCAGATTGAAATAGTACTGTAAAACTTTTATCTTGAGGCAGATCATGACCAGTTGGATCACAGGAATAAGGTGGAAGTTGTGATGCTAAGTTTGAAGCCTCTTCCACCTCAAAAGGAGGTGGAGGTGGTGGTGGTGGTGGTGGTGGTGGAAAAGAGGCTGCAGCAGCAGGAATAGCAGCAGAATGTTATTGATAAGATGGCAAAGCAATCACTGGCCTGCCTTTTGCAGGTAGAGGTACAAATACAGGCTGTATAGCATTCTGTGAGGAAACTGACGAAGTACTAGTAGTTTGATTAGCTGTTACAGTTAGGCAGGGCTGGAGCAGGAACAGTACTGGCACAGGAAGCTGCAATTACTGCAGAATTTCCCATCATCTTCTGGTGGTAGTTGTATGAGGTAACTGTGTCCTGTGGAGACATGGAAGAACATGGTCTTCTGTCCTGGAGAGACAAGTTTGCTGTAGATGCAGTTGTGCTATATACACCTGAAGTTTCATAGTCTGGCTCTGAAGGATAAAGATATTCTTCATATCTCCCATTGTCATTCTGGCCATTGCCCTCTTCTGAATTTGAAGTCTGTTTTCCTGAGCTATGTCCTCGCCTTCCAATATAGTACCCTGAAGTAGCAGGAACCATCATAAAGGGATTACCATGGTTAGGTAAAGTTGGATAAGCAGTCGCATCTCCTTCAACTTCATAAAAAGTAAGTTTCTTCCAAGCCACTGTGCATCTTTCCATTCTCCAGGACAAAGCCATAATGACACTCCTTATTCATGCAATGCATTGGGCGGGGACTACGTCTAAAGGACGAGATCTATAGGAGAAGTTATCAAAGCTCTGGCAGCACCTTTTACCTGGCTCGGAGTAAAAACCAACTTTAGGGCTTTGCATGTTGTGCCTATTTATAAAACGAGATGAATCCCTGGGTATCCCATATCCTCGACCTTGTCTGTGAGATGAATGTTGATGATGAAACTGTTCATTGCACATAACATTGGCACCTGTTTGTGAGTAGTGCAGTGGAGGGTCATGCCCATAATGCATACTGTGTTGAAGTCTGGGCAGAGGGAGGGAATCTCCCCTGTTGTAAGCCATTGTCATATAAACCTCTTTTCCTCAAACTTTCTTAAATATCTTCTTGCGCTGCTTCATGCCATCTCTGGCATAGCCATTTCTGGGACATAGCCTGTAGACATTTTCTGGTAACCTCTTCCTTTCCGACTGGACATAGCATTCCAGGTAGGAACAGGTGTCACTTGGGTAACTGCTTTTAAATTAGCCAGTGGAACAACATGCTTTTCTGCCAGTTCTTCGATGAAAACAGTTACCGAATGGTTCTCATTTCCAACTTCTTGAATATGAGAATTATAATATATTCCATCTGATTCGAAGTGAACCTGACATTTGTCTCCTAAATAATACTGTCTTCCAGCATACTCCATGCAATCAGATTTTTGAAGTTCTTTTCTGCTGTCCAACCAAACATCAAATTCTACATTATGATAGATTTCTGGATCCACAGCTTTGAGCACTTTATAGGGGAAGAGCATCTTTGATGGATTTTCTGGAGACTTCAATTCTTCCATTCCTTGATTATAGCCCTCTGGTATATTCTGAATACTGCAGCCAGCACCCCACTCTTCATTCCTATCCTGGGTTGAACTCTTGTAATCAATATGGGCATCCTCATTTTCAGTCACAGCATTGTTTCTATTCTTCTTAGAACCACTTCGAAACAAGTGAACTGCAGTTTTCAATGCCTCTTCATCCATGACAAACACATCTTTATAGAGAATCTTATACAATACAGCCTGACAAATAGCTGCACTTGACTGAAGCTGTTTTGAGTACACAGAATCATAGAGGCCATTGCTTGAATAATAGAGTACAATCTTGTCTTTATAGCCATTATCTGTGACATAAATTGGTGGCTTTCCAGGATGGTGATAAAGAATGAAATCCCGATTATAAATTTGAGAAAGAGCTCGTATTTTCAGCTGGCCAGCACTTTCCTTGGGATCTCCCAACCGTTTCAGGTATTTCTCAAAAGACCCCTCCACATAAGACTCAAAAGTTTGTTGATTTTCCTTCATATATGTGACACAAGCCTTCCTAACCTGCAAATGATGGACCTGGCTGCAAAACAAGTGCTCCGAAATAGACCAAAAGAGGCAAGAGGCATCCTTGGCAGTCAGCTTTTGAAACAGCTCTAAGCTGCCTAAATATTCATCCATTGAAGTCTCATTCAAAGACTTCTGGCCACTGTACTTTTTCCATCCTTTATGCATTGTGCATGGAATGGAGGGAGAAAAGGAACAGAAGTGTGGAAAGAAGGAAGAAGCAGGGTGCAGGGAAGAGTAGGGGGCAGGGAGAAGGGCTTCTTTATTGGCTACTAAATAGGAGTTCCTTATGTATTTTGGATATTAAACCTTTATCAGATAAATGTTTAACAAATATTTTATCCCATTTGGTAGGTTGCCTTTTCTTTTTGGTTTCTGGCCTGTGCTGAAATACTTTAGTGTGATGTAGTTCCATTTGTCTAATTTTGTTTTTGCTGCTTATACTTTTGGTGTCATATCCAAGAAATAATTGCCAAGCCAAATGGCATGAAGTTTCTCCTTATGTTTTTTCCCAAGAGTTTGGTAGTTTCAGGTCATATATTTACATCTTTAATTTATTTTGTTTAATTTTTGCCTATGGAGTAAAATAAGGATTGAATTTTATTCTTTTCTATTCTTTTTATTTTTTTATTCTTTTATTCTTTTATCCAGTTTTCCTAATACCATTTGTTGAAGAGACTATCTTTTCCCTCTGATGTATAGTTGCCCATACATCTAGGTTTATTTCCATGCTCTCTATTCTGTTTTCATGCTGGTATCATACTGTTATTCACACTTTTGTCTTATATTTTGAAATCAGGAAGAGTGATGTTTCCAGTTTTGCTCCGCTTGTTCAGGATATTCAAGGTATTGCTTGGGATATTCAGGGTCTTGTGTAGTTCCACATGAATTTTAGGATTTTTCTAATTATTGAAAAAATGCCACTGAAATTTTCATGGGCATTATATTGAATATGTAGATCACTTTGGGTAGCATAGACACTGAAAAAATAAAACGTCTTCCAATCTGAACATAGATGTCTTTCCATTTATTTGTGTCTTATTTTCTTTATTAAAAAGTTGTAACTGACATAATAATTGTATTATTACTGTATACTTAAGGGTACAATGTGAAATATACATAAATGTATACATTGTATAATGATCAAATCAGGACAATTAGCATATCTACCCCCTCAAACATTTATCCTGTCTTAGTACTGATAAAATTCAAAATCCTCTTTTAGCTATCTTGAAATATACATAATTGGTAACCATACTCACCCTATTGTGTAATAAAACACAAAAACTTATTATTCTTATCTCACTGTAATTTTGTATCTGTTGACAAACCTTTCCCCATTATGGTCTCCAGGCTCTGGTAACCACTATTCTGCTCTCTACTTCTGCAAGGTCAACTTTTTTTTAATTCCATGTATGAGAACATATAGTATTT
Organism: Heterocephalus glaber; assembly: GCF_053883595.1. Lineage (NCBI taxonomy): Eukaryota > Metazoa > Chordata > Mammalia > Rodentia > Bathyergidae > Heterocephalus > Heterocephalus glaber. The sequence continues at coordinate 1,035,822 of NW_028258503.1, read as the reverse complement.
GACTTTCTGTGATTGGCTATTTTTTTTTAAGGTGGAGTGTCATGCTGCCCAGGCTGGTCTCTAACCCATGCACACAAGTGATCTTTTTGCCTCAGCCTCCTGAGTAGCTGGGACTGCAGTTGTGGACCACTACATCCACCATTTTTAGTTGGTTATTTCACTTAATACCTGTTCTTATTGCTGCAAATGATATGATTTCATCATTTTTTGTGACTGAATAGTATTCTACTATATGTATATATACATATTTTCTTTATCCATTCACTCATTCATCATGGACATTTAGTTTGTTTCCTTATCTTGGCCACTATGAATAGTGACGCAATCAACATTTCAGTGCAGATAGTCCTTAAAATACAGATTTCCTTTGGATATATTCTTAGTATAGGATTGCTGGATCATGTGGGAGTTCTAGCTCTCTCTTTTTTTATTTTTAGGAAACTACTATTTTCTATAATGACTATAGTAATTTACATTCCTACCATTAATATGTGAGAGTTTGTTTTACTTCACATCCTCACCACCTTTACCCATTCTGACTGATTTTTCCAAACCATTAAACTGGGATGTTTTTCTACATTTTTGTGTCTTCAATTTTTTTATCTGTGCTTTAAAATTTTCATTATAGAGATCTTTCATCACTTTGGTTAAATTTATTCCTAGGTATTTTATGTCTTTATACCTATTGTAAATGGGATTGCTTTCTTGATTTCTATTTCAGGTAATTCATTATTAGCACAAAGACATCCTGATTTTTATATACTGATTTTGTGTCATGCAACTTTACTGAATTTTTAAAGTAATTCTGCCAGTTTTTGGTGTAGTCTTTAGGGTTTTCTATATATATGACTATGTCACCTGCAAATAACATCCTTTTTTTCAACTTGGAGTGCCTTTATTTTTTTTCTCTTGCCTAATTCCTAGGCTAAATTTTTTTGGCAATGTTTTATAGTTGTTAGTATACAAGCTCTTTACCTTAAGTTTATTCCTAAGTATTTTGATCTTTCAAGTACTGTTGTAAATTTTTAATTTTAAATTTTAAATTTAGGGGCCGGGGATTTAGCTCAGTGGTTCTGCCGCCTGCTTCACAAGCATAAGGTCCTGAGTTTGATCCCCAGTACCAAAAAAACAAAACAAAACATATTTTAAATTTAGTCTTGAAATAACATTTTGCTAGTGTGTAGAAACACAATTGACTATGTTGACTATGTACTCTGCCACCTTACTAAATCTGTTTATTAGTTCTCACAGTTTGTACGTGTGTGCATGTGTGTATGTGGAATTGGTAGTTTTCTACAAATATGACCATGTCATGTACCAACATCAATGATTTTAAGTCTTCCCAATTTGGGTGCTCTTTCTTTGCTTTTACTGCCAATTGTTCTGGCTAGGGGTTTAGTGCTATGTTGAATAGATGTGGCAAGAGTGGATAACTTTGTTCTATTTCTAATCTTACAGGAAAAATTCAATATTTCATTGTTGAGTGTGATGTTAGCTCTGTGCTATTCATATAAGCATTTAAAATATTGAAGCAAATTCCTTCTATTCCTAGTTTGTGTACTTTTTATCATAAAATGGAGTTAAATTTTGGCAAATGCTTTTTTCTGTACCCATGGATATTAACACATGATTTTCATCTTTCATTCTATTAATGTGGTGGAATCACATCAACTGATTTGCACATATCGAAACATCTTTAAATTCTAGGGATAAATTCTATTTGGTCATGGTATTGATCCTTTTAATGTATGACTGGATTTGGTTACCTTAGTTTTATTTTGAGAATTTTTGTGTCTATGTTTTAATCAGGGATAATGGTTTTAGGTATCATTTGTCTGGCTCTAGTATCAGGGTAATGCTCAAAAAATGACTTTGGAAGTATTCTTCATTTTCATTTTTCTGAAGAATGTAAGAAGGAGTTATGTTAATTCTTCCTTAAATATTTGCTAAATTGAAGCTAAGTGAAGTCATCTGGTCCTGGACTTTGATCTGTGGGCAGGTTTTTAATTATTCAATCTCCTTACTCAGAGTTGGTCTATTCAAGTTTTCTATTTCTTCATGATTCAGTCTTGGTAGGTTGTCTGTTTTGAGGAATTTATTTTCTAGGTTATCATATTTGCCGGAATATAATTGTTTTTAATAGTCACTTATGATCCCTTTTATTTTTGTAGCATCAGGTGTAATGTCCCTTTATTTCTGATTGAGTGAAGAAATACTCTGAAATAAAGTTAACTAATGAGAAGAAAGACTTTTATACTGAAAACTATAAAACATTTCAAAAAGGCAATCTAAACAAGTGGAAAGACCTCATATTCATAGAGTGGAAGACTTTGTGTTGTTAAAATGATAATACTACAAAAAAAAGACCTACAAATTCAATGAAATTCCTATCAAAATTCCAGTAGCAATTTTTTATTGTAATAAAAAAAAATAGAACCTCTTCTTAAATTTTATATGGAATGTCTAGGGATCCAGAATAGCCAAAACAACCTTGAAAAAGATGAACAGACTTATGATTCCTGATTTTAAAACTTACTGTATTCTAAAGGTAAATTAATCAAAGCTGTATGGTAATGGTATAAAAACAGACATACACATAATGGAACAGAATAGAGAACCCAGAAATACAATTTTGTGCCAAATAATCTTCAACTAGGATGCCAAGACCACTCAAGGAGAGAAGACAGTTTCTTCAATAAATGATGTCAGTTAAATTAAATGTCTACATGCAAAAGAACGAAGTTTTACCTTTACAGTACACCATAAAAAAATTTAACTCAAAATGGAAGAGACCTAAAACTACAAGACACTTAAAAGACAACAGGGGTAAAGCTTCATAACATGGGATCTGGCAATGTTTTCTTAGATATAACACTGGAAGCACAGAAATTCAAGAAAAAAATAGATAAAGTGGACATCAAATTTAAGAACTTTTGTGTATCAAAAGATACTATTAAGAGAATGAAAAGATAACCCAGAGAGCTGGATAAAATATTTGCAAAGCATATATTTATTAAAGGGCTAACATCTAAATTATCTTAAAAATACTCCTACAATGCAATAATAACTAAAAAAACTTAAAATAGGCTACAGATTTGAATAATTTCTTTAAAGAAGATATACAGATGGTCAATAAGCCTATGTAAAAATTTTCATCAATAATAGTTGCATTATATATTTTTTAAGTCTTTTTTGTATGTCTTAGTATCTTTAATAAAAAATTTTGGCTAGGGAGATAGAGTACCCTTCTTAAAGGCAGCTAATCTTAGAGATAAGCAAAGGGCCCAGCAGAGAGTATGTCTTTGTTTTGGTTTTTTTTCCTCTCATTTTTATCAGTCCATGTTTGCACTGTATAATGATTACATTCATCATGGGGAGTTGGTACATGTACATAACACATCTTAATTCTTTTTGTAGCTCCCTCCTCTCCCCTTTACCCATTTCTTGATCCCCTTCCCTTTTGCAAACGATCTCTCTCCTATTATCTTTTATTTTGCTCTTAATTTATACTTTGGGTTTCTCATATAAGAGAAATCATGTAATATTTAAGTTTACATATCTGATTTGTTTCACTTAACAGAATGGTCTCAAGCTGCATATCTTTGATAATACAAATTTATAAATCCAGAATTATATCTCCTTTATCTGGCCCATACAATTCAAGAAGCAATATTTCACTACCTTAATCATCCCAGGACAAGGTAGCACATAGCTGGAGGCCAACCCAATAGTTCACAGTCCACTGAAATTATCAAGATGGTCAATTCCAAATGGTTTTACTCTGTTCTATCTTGCCTTTACTGTACAAGCCCTAAGAAAATCTTTAGCCTTGGTTTCTCCTTTCTTCTGCCCTTCTGGTTCCTTAACACCCTAGTGTTTTCCCCATAACTTTGTGTGGCACATGGTCACCCCATCTCTGGGACATGTGAATATAATAAACATCTTCCTTTTAAGTCTTATTGTGATCTCCTCCAGCACCCACTGACTTTCTCATACTATATCAAATAGGTATATTCTTAAAATATTAGTTACTAGGGACATATAAATCAAAACAATGAGATACTACTTCATACCCACTAAGATTACTATAATAAAAAGGTAGAAAATATATACTGTCAAAAATGTAGAGAAATTAGTAACCTTGTATGCTGAGGGTAGGAATGTAAAACAGTACATCTGCTATGTAAAACAGTTTGGTGGGTCTTCAAAAATCTAAATTTCAGATTACTGTATAATAAAGCAAGTCTACTCCCAGATATAGACCCAAAGGAACTGAAAGCAGGGACTCAAACAGATACTTTACACCAATGTTCACAGTAGCATTATTCACAATAGCTAAAAGGTGTAGCATTCTAACTGTCCAACTACTCATGTTTCCTCAAAAATAAGTCCTAGCTAAAGGGCCGGGGATTTAGCTCAGTGGTTTCCCCGCCTGCTGTGCAAGTGGAAGGACCCGAGTTCGATCCCCGGTATCAAAAACAAAAACAAAAACAAACATACAAACAAAAATAAGTCCTAGCTGGAAAACATATCTTTTACTGTAATAAATTTTTAATTTGATCATTCATCGTATTTTTTTTTTGGTACCAGGGATCGAACTCAGGTCCTTGCGTTTGTGGGGCATATGACAGAACCACTGAGCTAAATCCCCAGCCCCATTCATCGTACTTTTGATCATCCTCATTAATCAACTATCTGTTGCAATTTCTGTCAAATAAAGACATTACGGTGTGTCCTTATTCATTTTATTCACTGGATCTGGCGCCATGTGATTTCTGGCTCTTCCTCAAAAAGTCAAAATCACCATGAAAGGGAAACATTTTGAATCAATTCAGGCTATTGAGACAGTCACGACTGCACAACTAAAGACATTCAGAAAAGAGTACTTCCAGAGCTGCTTCAGGTCCTATCTTCTCCCCTCCCTTCCTGGCTGCCAAGAAGTTAGCAGCCTCCTTCTGCCCATTCTTCCACCATGAGGTTTTGCCTCACCACAAGCCTACAGCAATGGAGCTGGCTATGGATTGCAACGAGCCCCAATAACCCTCTCCTCTTTTAGACTGGTATTCTTAAATATTTTGTCAGAGCAACAAAAAGCAGACTAACACAATCACCAATCTATTTCATGGTGTAAAATTCCATTCTGCTTTTAACTTTGTAACTGTGTAGACTCAAATTGTAACTGATCTCTGCTCTCCACCTATTCATCATATATCTACCAACTTTCCTCAAAACCTTTATTAATGTAACCACGTGGAAAACGTGAAGACACACAAAACTGTGGAATATGCAGTTCACAGGGGTACATCATCTCCTTTAAGGCTTGTTGGCCTTTCCAAACCTGTGCCTTTGGCTTGATATAAGGAAAGATCCAAGCTACTACTGTAAATAAGAAACTGAATTATCCAGTTTTCAGGCAAGTCATAATTAGCCTATATGCTTGTCTCATATTTTACATGTTTATACAGAAAAAAGATTAGTACCTGAAACTGAGGGAGTAAACTATGTAGGCATCAATGCAAAGCATTAGAAAATTCTTTCTGTATACTAAGTATGCCTTCCAAAGCAAACCTTACTTAATGGTTACTACTAATGATCATAGCTTTCTTTTCAATGCCTCATTGCTAGTCTTATCACAATATAAACACATAATGGAGAAGAGAAAGAAAAACACCTCTAGAGTACTGAATTCAAGGCATTTCAGTTTATGATAGCTATCATTAGCATTTTTTTTACTTTACATCCTGAAAAATATTATACTATTAAATACTTACTGAATCCACAAGATTTTCTGTTTTATCTATCAGTAATTCCAATCTTTCTCCTCGCTGTGCTACCAGATCTGAAAATATTAGAAAAGAAAATTATATTGATGTTACAAATATCCAATTTTGTCTGTATTTTAACCCAGTGTGACTTTAATTACAGTTGGTATTCCTGCCAGATGTTATGTATTGCATAAGTATCTGTACCTATAAAGAATAAAGGGTTCTAGCTTTTGTTCTGCCACATGCTCCGTCACAGTGTGCTCCCCTCGCCAGAGGCCCGACATGATGGAAGCCTCTCAATTTGGACTGGAACTTCAAGAAGCATGAGCCAAAATAAATCTTTGTTCTTTACAAGCTAAAAAGATATTTTAGTAAAGATTTTCAACTAAAGTAGGGCTGACAGTTTTATTTCTTCTGTAAAGAACAAGATACTAAATATTTTAGGTTTTGTGCTCCATGCAGTCTCTGTTGCAGTTGGTTCACTTTGTCAGGCATAGATAATATGTAAATGAATGGGCATGGCCGTGTTCAAATAAAACCATGTAGAAAAACAGACAGCAAACTAGACTTGACCCAAGAGCTGAAGTATGCATATTCCTGAATTAAGGTACGATTTTAGAATTAAAAATTAAAAACAGAACCTCAAAATGAGTGAGAGTTAAGACACTTCCAGAATTGTGACATGAGGAATTCTTCAGATCCTCTCTCCAGCAAAAGTACAACTGATGGAAAGTATAAAAACAAAGAACAACTGCCATTTAAATTCTCTACAAATTGTATATTCCTAAAGGCATATAACAAAAGGAGAAACACCTATACTAGAAAATTAACTAATTCTTGGTAAGAACTGTAAGTCCATGGCATTGAGCCATAACCTGTTCCCTCTCTTAGCTCAGTGAGATGAAAGCTCTACTCACAGCAAACACAGCATGAGGGTTCCCTTTTCCCCAGGTACCAGTCAAGGTCCATGCCTTCTCCCAAGGAGGGTCAGGGTCACCAGCATTTCTTATTCCACTCTACCTTCAGTTCTGTGTTGCAGAAGCTCTGTTTAGGGAAGGAATAGCTGATAGGTTTGGAGTTCCCTTCCTTTACCCAGCCCCCACTCATAGGACAGCTGTATCTTAAGTAGCAGTCCAAGAATATTGGGCCTTAACTGTCCTTGCTTTCATTCACTCATGGAGTGGAGTTTCAATGCTGGGAGGGACAAATCAAGGAGAATAAAGTACAATTTGCCTTACCAGCTCCCGACTGGTAAGGCAAAGGTGTCACTCCAAGAGAAACTGTCCACAGCTACTGCTAATAGTTCCAGAGCTGTGACTCAGAGATTTTTCCTAAGTGAAGAAGCAAGGCTTAAGAATAAGGACCCTTCCCTAAGAGGAAGTTCTGGGAAGTTCAAGCCTAAGGGTGTTGTCAAAAACAATGGAGATTTTGGAAGTAAGCAAATGACATGAGATCAATAGCTTCCATTAAAAAAAAAAAACTAAATTGTACACCAGCTAGAAATCTAACAGAGAGAAACAGGGAAAGAGATAACTAAGAAAAGCCCTTCTGGGCTGGGGATTTAGCTCAGTGGTTTCACCTCCTGCTTTGAAAGCGCAAGTTCGATCCCCGGTACCAAAAAAAAAAAAAAAAAGACCAAGAAAAGCCCTTCTGGGTTCACTGCAAGCCTTTAAAACTGCCCTTAGGAGAGAGCCCAAATCTAATTAGATCAGACTGGAACAGGTTATGTATGGTATACTATCACAATCAATAGAACAATTAGTCTGTAATTAGAGGAGGCTAGTAGCTGAGTAAGAAACAGTGGCAGAGCAGCCAGACACTTAACAGGAAAATCAAAAGAGACACTCAAAGACCCATGCTATTCCAGGATGACAGTGTGCATGCCCAAAGCTCTTTCTTCTGAGGTATAACATTAGAGAATGCACACTTTGGAAGAAAAAGACTTTAGTGAAAAACTCTAGCCCAGTCACTAAACAAATAAACAGGCAAACAAACCCAGGGTGAGAGAGTAGTACCCAGAATTGCTATAGTACACTATCTAAAATGTACAATTTTCAACAAAAATTTTGAGACAAGAAAGCGTGACCCATACATAGGAACAGAAAACAACTTTGAGGCATTCCAGCTGTTGAATGTAGCAAAAACTTCAAAGAACCCATAATAAATATGTTCAATGAACTAAAGGAAACCACACTTAAAGAAATAAAGAAAGGTATAATGACAATGTCTCACCAAAGAGACCAATGAAGTATTAAAAATTACTTGTAAAAGGACCAAGTGAAATTTGGGCACAATAAATGAAACTAAAAACTCAATGAAATAGATCAACAGTAGCTTGGGGCAGGCAGAAGAATCAGCAAACTTGATGATAGGTAAATTGAGATTATCTAGCCTGACAAACAGAGAAGAAAACTAATGAAGAAAATAATGAACAGAGCCTTAGAAAAATGCTAGGCACCCTAAGTGCACCAACATATGCATAATGGGTATACCCAAAGAGGAGCTAAAGAAAGGAGAAAAAAAAGAAAGAATAATACTAGTAAAAACATCCCAAATTGATGAAAAGCAATTTACATAACTAAAGAGATCAACAAATTACAACCAGGTGAGTCAAGGGGAGCTCCACAACTAGACACATTCTAGCTTAAACGGAGAAAGACACAATATTGAACCAGCAAGAGAAAAATAACCCATCACATAGAAGAGAAAAACAGTAAGATTAAAAGATGACTTTCTCATCAGAAACAGTGGAGGTAGGAAGGCAGTGAGATGACATATTCTAAGTGACGAAAGAAAAAAAAGTTTCAACCAAGAATGATATATGCAACAAAACTATCTTTCAAAATGAAGGTGAAGGAAAAAACACTTCCAGGTAAACAAAAACAGAATCCATTGTTAGCAGACTTGCCTTTCAAGAAACACTAAAGAAATTTCTTCAAGCTGAAAGCAAGACACCAAACAGTAATTTGAATCTAAACACACACACACACACACACACACACACACACACACAATAGCACTGATAAAGGTACCTTTTTTATTGGGCTTAAGAGAAAGACACCTACAAGATTACTAAAACATAATTCTGGGTGTGTCTAGGTGGATCAGGAGGTGTGACCCTGGGGACTATATCTGGTCCCTGGCCCCTTCCTCTTGGGTTCTTCACCAGCTGTTTACTTCCACAGAGTTGAGCACCTTTCTTCCACCATGACCTTCTATCATGATATTTATGCCTTGGAGCCAGCCAACCATGGACTGAAACCTCTGAAGCTGGAAGCCAAAATAAACATGTTTTTCTTTACACTGTATATATCAGCTATTTCGTCACAGTGACAAAAAGATAATTAATACAATCAATATGAAAAGATCAATTGTAGTTCAATATACTAGTAATGAACAATCCAAAAATGAAAGTAAAAAATTTCCATTTACAATACCATCAAAAAACTGAAAAATTTAGGAACAAAATGAGATGTTAGAAACAATACTGTTAAACGAGAAATTATTTTGACCCTTGTTAAAAATAGCAGGACAGGAATCAGCCCGCTGCAGACAGGCAGGTCTGCGGACACCCTACGGAGGTCCCGAGTCACGCAGAACACGCTGAATCAGCCGGCTGCAGACAGGCAGCCACCTGGTTCCACACTACAAAGATGCAGATGACACCAGACCACCAGACCACCAGACCACCAGACCACAGTACTGAGTCCCGCTGCTCCTGGCCCAGAAGTAGGGGCTTCTGAGCCGCCATCCCACTGCTCCTGGTCCAGAGGAAGGGGCTTCCTGGCCAACATCCCTCCCGCTGCTCCCAGCCCAGAGGATAGGGCTTTTGGGCCACCTTCTGTCCCGCTGCTCCTGGCCCAGAGGAAGGGGCTTCTGGACCACCATCCCTCCCATCGCTCCCAGCCCAGAGGTAGGGGCTTCTGAGCAACAATCCCACTGCTCCAGGTCCAGAGGAAGGGGCTTCCTGGCCACCATTCCTCCTGCTGCTCCCAGCCCACAGGAAAGGGCTTTTGGGCCACCATCCCTACCAGTGCTCTCAGCCCCTGTCCCACATCTCCCAGCTCAGAGGAGGTAATCCATGCAGGCGCCAACAGCACCCCCCAGTCGAAATGAGAAAACACGTAAATAAGTCTCAAAACCAGACTTCCAGATCACCTACAGCAACGCCAAAGGGAAATGAGATGGAACACTCTGATACTCAACAACCTGGACCCACTGAACTGGCAACAAAAGGGGATCTGGAAAAAATGAAATCAGAAATAATTTCTCAAATAACAAGAGAAATTGTGCTCCTAGTGCAAGACATGCTTAAAAAATCTAGAGAGGAGCTGAGGAACATGATGGAATCCCAACATAGGAAACAAATGGAATCCATAAAACAGAAGGAAATAGAATTCCAGGACATGAAAAACTCCATTGAAAGTCTATACAGCAGAATGAGCCAATGTGAGGACAGAATTTCAGGTATAGAAGATAAGATTGCAATTAGTGACCAGGAAAAGAAAAATTGCTTCAAAATTATAAGGGAACATGAGAAATCAATCCAGCAGCTGCTAGATGATGCAAAGAAGAATAACATAAGGCTGATTGGAGTCAATGAAGAAAAAGGAGAGAGTGCAAATGACATAAAAAATCTCTTGAAAGAAACAATGGCAGAAAACTTCCCAAGCAGGGGAAAAGAGCTTGACATACAGATAAGTGAGGCATATAGGACTCCAAATAGCCTTGATCCAAAAAAATCTACACATAGGCATATAATTGTTAAGATTCCAGAAACTCAACAGAAGAACAAAGTTCTACAAGCAGTCAGAGAAAAGAAACAAATCACATACAAAGGAAAGCCCATCAGAATCACAGCAGACTTCTCAACACAAACCATCAAGGCAAGAAGAGCTTGGAGTGACATATTCCAAGCCCTAAAAGAAAACAGCCTCCAACCCAGATTGATGTACCCTGCAAAACTATCTTTCAAAATGGATGGAGAAATACGATACTTTCATGACAAAGAGCACCTTAGGAACTTGGTGAATACCAAACCAGCACTCCAAAGAATTTTACACAATGTCCTAGGAACAGACATTGAGGATCACAACCCCAGGAAGCAAAGCAGAATGAACCCATCTGGCATGACAAGAAATTAAATGTAAAGGGGGAGAACCCAACAAAAAGAAAAAGTCATGGCAATGACAAGTCAATACGTTTCAGTTATAACCATCAATGTTAATGGTCTCAATTCCCCAGTCAAAAGAAACAGACTGGCAGAATGGGTCAAGAAGCAAAATCTAACAATATGCTGCATACAAGAAACACACTTAATTCAAAAGGAAACTCATAGACTGAAAGTTAAAGGGTGGAGAACAATACTCCATGTGACAGGAACCCGAAAAAAAGCAGGAGTAGCTATCCTCCTTGCAGATGAAGTAGATTTCAAACCAACACTGATTAAGAGAGACAAAGAAGGACACTACATCCTTGTAAAGGGAACAATCCAAGAGGAAGAGATGACAATCATAAATATCTATGCACCAAACACTAGTGCACCCAACTATATAAAACAAATACTAACGGACATGAAAAGTCATATATGCACTAATACAATTGTAGTGGGGGACCTCAACACCCCACTGTCACAAATAGATAGATCAACTAGACTAAAAATAAGTAATGAAATACTAGAACTCAATCAAACTCTTGAACAAATGAACTTAACAGATGTTTACAGAGTCTTCCACCCCACAAAATCAGAATACACATTCTTCTCAGCTGCACATGGGTCATTCTCCAAAATAGACCACATACTCACACATAGAACATGTTTAAGTAAGTGCAAAGGAATTGAAGTTATCCCCTGTATATTACCAGACCATAGTGTGATGAAATTGGAGATCCATAGCAAAAGAAACTCAAAAAATTTCATAAACACATGGAAATTGAACAACACACTTCTGAATAACCAATGGGTCACAGAGGAAATTAAAGAAGAAATCAGACAGTTCCTTCAATTAAATGACAATGACAATACAACATATCAGAATCTATGGGACACAATGAAAGCAGTCTTACGAGGGAAATTCATAGCAGTGAATATGCATATTAGGAAAACAGAACGAGCCCAATTAAACAACCTGATGCTGCACCTCAAGCTTCTAGAAAAAGAACAGGACAACCCCAGAGCTCATACAAGGAAGGAAATTATAAAGATCAGAGGAGAAATCAATGCAATGGAGACTAAGAGAATGATACAAAAAAATCAATGAAGCCAAGAGTTGGTTCTTCGAAAGAATCAACAAAATTGAAAAACCCTTAGCCAACCTTGTCAGAAAAAGGAAAGAAAAGGCCCAAATCCATGCAATTAGGAATGAAAAGGGTGAAATTACAACAGACCCAGCAGAAATCCAGAGGATCATCAATACCGACTTCCAGAACCTATATGCCAATAAGATGGACAACACAGAAGAAATGAACAGATTCCTAGATACATATGAATTACCAAAGGTGAACGAAGACCTAAAAATTCTGAACAACCCAATATCAACCAATGAAATTGAAAGTGTAAGTAAAAACTTATCAGCTAAGAAAAGCCCGGGCCCTGATGGCTTCACTGCTGAATTCTACAAGACATTTACAGAAGAACTGCTGCCACTACTGTTTAAACTCTTCAATGAAATTGAAAGGGAAGCAATACTCCCAAATTCATTCCTGGAAGCAAGCATCACCTTGATCCCCAAAGCAGAGAAAGACCCAACCGAAAAGGAGAACTATAGGCCAATCTCACAAATGAACATAGATGCAAAAATCCTTAATAAGATACTGGCAAATAGAATGCAGAAGATCATCAAGAAGCTCATACACCCTGATCAAGTGGGATTCATCCCAGGGATGCAGGGATGGTTCAATATACGAAAATCAATCAATGTAATACACTGTATCAACAGAGCCAAGGACAAAAACCATATGATTATCTCCATAAATGCAGAAAAAGCATTTGACAAAATCCAACATGCATTTATGATAAAAACCCTATACAAAATTGGAATAGATGGTCTCTACCTCAAACTGATAGAAGCCATCTACGAAAAACCAACAGCCAATATCATATTAAATGGTCAAAAACTGAAATCCTTCACACTCAAATCAGGAACAAGACAAGGATGTCCATTATCACCACTCTTGTTCAATATAGTTCTGGAAACATTAGCCACGGCAATTAGACAAGAGAAAGAAATAAAAGGAATAAAGATAGGACATGAAGAAGTCAAATTGTCATTATTTGCAGATGACATGATACTCTCTATAGAAGACCCCAAGAACTCCACCAAAAGTCTTCTAGACTTAATAACCAAATTCAGTCAAGTAGCTGGTTACAAGGTCAACACACAAAAATCAATAGTTTTCCTCTACACAAATGACAGACTCACTGAGAGAGAAATAGAGCAAATAATTCCTTTCACAATAGCATCCAAAAAACTGAAATACCTAGGAATCATCCTAATGAAAGAAATCAAAGACCTCTTCTCTGAAAACTATGGCACTCTGAAAAGAGAGATTGAAGATGATATCAGAAAAGGGACAGACATCCCCTGCTCCTGGGTAGGAAGGATTAATATAGTGAAAATGGACATACTTCCAAAACTGCTATATAGATTTAATGCAATTCCAATTGAGATCCCAGCAGCATACTTCATGGACCTTGAGAAAACAATCTAAAAATTCATTTGGAACAAGAAGAGACCCAGAATAGCAAAAGCAATTCTAGGTAACAGAGACATGGCAGGGGGTATCACAATCCCCAACCTGCAACTCTACTACAAAGCTGTGATAAAAACAGCATGGTACTGGCAAAGAAACAGATTTGAGGACCAGTGGAACAGATTAGAAGATGCAGAAACAATGCCAGACACACTCAGCCATCTCATCTTTGATAAAGGAGCAAAACACCCTCACTGGAGGAAAGATAGCCTCTTTAATAAATGGTGCTGGAAAAATTGGGCTTCAACTTGCCAAAGATTAAAACTAGACCTATATCTGTCACCATGCACTCAACTAAAATCAAAATGGATTAAAGATCTAAATATTAAAATAGAAACTCTGAACCAGTTGGAAGAGGTTAGGTAGAACCCTTGAAGACATGGGTGTAGGAAAATATTTTATGAACAAAACCTCAGTTGCCCGTGAGCTAGCACAAACAATCAACAAATGGGATCTCTTCTTATTAAAAGGCTTCTGCACAGCAAGAGAAACCACCAGCACTGTGAAGAGACAACCCACACTGGGAAAAAATCTTCACCTGTTCTTCCTCAGACAAAGGTCTACTATCTCGAATCTATAAAGAACTTCAAAAGATCAGACCTCCCAAATTTAAAGACCCAATCCAAAAATGGGCATCTGAAATGAACAGACATTTCTCACACAAAGAAGTAGAAACAGCAAATAAATACATGAAAAAATGTTCAACATCATTGGTCATTCGACAGATGCAAATGAAAACAATGCTGAGATTCCACCTCACTCCAGAAAGAATGGCTGCTATCATGAAATCAACCAATAACAAATGCTGGCGGGGCTGTGGGGAAAGAGGAACCCTGCTCCACTACTGGTGGGAGTGCAGACTGGTGCAACCACTGTGGAAATCAGTATGGAGATACCTCAAAGAACTAGGACTGGAAGTCCCATTTGACCCCGCTATTCCACTGCTGAGGATCTTCCCCAAAGAATTAAAAGAATCATACCACAGTGATACACGTGCACCCATGTTCATAGCAGCACAGTTTGTAATAGCTAAAACTTGGAAACAGCCCAAATGCCCATCAACTGGAGACTGGGTAAAGAAAATGTGGCTTTTTTATAAAATGGAGTACTACTCAGCCTTAAAAAATGAGAAATTAGAGACATTTATAGCTAAGTGGATGCACACTGAGGCGATACTCTTAAGTGAAATAAATAGGACACATATGTATAAATACCAAATAGCTTCTCTGGTGTGAGAAACTGAAAGTGTAAATAAGGACTAAAATGTATAATAGGTCATGTGAAATAGGAAGAAAAGGGGCAAAGGGGAAGGAGATGGGAGGGCTAGGGGAAAGGATAGAAGGGAATGGGATTAATATGAGAAAATGGAAAAATAGGAACAAAATCTTTGTAAATAGGGAGGAATGGAGGGGTCGAAGGGAGGGCTAGGCAAGGGTGAAAAATAAGAACCAAGAGAGAATATGTAAAGGTGCAAATTTCCAATGATGAATGTCATTATATTGTATACCTAAAATGTACCAATGATTAGAATGAATAATCGATAATGTAAAATAGGAAGAAAAGGTCCAAAGGGGTAGGGGTAGTGGGAGGAGCAGGGGAAAGGAAAGAAGGGAAAGGAAAAATGATGAGAAATGGAAAAAATGGAAATAAAGTCTTTGTAAATACAGAAGGGTGGAGGGGGTGAAGGGAGGGCTAGGAATGGGGAAAAAATAAGAACCAAGATGCATTGTGTAAAGGTACAATTCCCAATGAGAAATGTAATTGTGCTATATACTTACAATGTACCAATAAAAGAATTTAATAAAGAAAAAAAATGGCAGGACAGGTTTTATTCAAAACTACTGCACTAGAGGTCTGAGCTCAACTCCTAATATAATAAGGACAGTGGGAATCTATAGTCAATGAGCAGAATGAGTGGGTCAGTGGAGGGAAAGTTACTGAGAAGAGACATCAAGGGTAGGAGGTTTCTTTCTAAACTGGCCTAGCAGGACTTGCTAAGAACAGGCCAAACTTATATATCAAATGTAGCGAATGGGGAAGCAAGTTGGAAGATTGATATTTTCTGACTTTAAAACCTACTAGAAATATACAATAATCATGACAATGTGGTACCAGCTTAGAGATAAATGAAACAGAACTGAAAGTCTAGAAATAAAGCCATAAACTCTATTGATAACTAATTTTCCATAAGAGTGTTAAGATCATTCAATATTGAAAGAAAAGACTTTTCAATATATGGTTCTAGGACAACTAACCTGGACCCCCTTCCTTACCCCATACACATATATTAACTTAAAGCAGATCACAGATCTAAATGTAAGAGTTAAAACTCTTGGGCAAAAACAAAGGAATAAATCTTAGTGGCCTTGGCTTAGGTAGTTTCTTAAAAATGACATCCAAAGTACAAGCAACAAAAGGAAAAAAAATTAACTGGACTTTATTAAAATTTAAAACTTTTGGTTTTCAAATGATACAATAAGGAAAGTAAAAAGACAACCTGCAGAATGGAAGAAAATACTTGCAAATCATGTACCTGAAGCATTTGGTATCCAGTATACCTAAAGTACACTTAGAGCTCAACCATAAAAAGACAATCCATTTAAAAATGGAAAAGGATTTTTAAATAGATATTTCTCTAAAGATAAAAAATAATGACCTATACACACATGGAAAGATGTTCAGCATTATTAGCTATTAGGGAAATGCAATCAATCAACAATGAGATACTATTTACACACATTAGATTGGCTATAATCAAAAGTCATAAGTTTTGGCAGAGATGTGGATAAGTTGGCATCATTATACTTTGCTATTGGGAATGTGCAACCACTTTAGCAAAGTCCTCAAAATGTTTGCCTATCCTCAAAATGTTAAACACAGAGTTACCATGTGACCTAGAAGTTCTATTCCTAAGTATATATTCAAGAAAACTGAGAACATATGCTTACACAGAAACTTGTACACAATTATTCATAACAGCATTATTAATAATAACCAGAAAGTAGAAGCCAGTTAAATGTCCATTAGTTGAGACATGGATAAATAAAAGGTGTTGGTTCAATGGACTATTACTCAGTTATGAACAGTAATGAAATACTGACGCATGCTATAATATGAATGAAGCTCAACATCATGTTAAGTAAAACAATCTAAGACACAAAAGGTCACATTATCATATCATTCCATTTATACAAAATGTACATAAGAAGCCATTTTACAGGGACAAAAAGGAGATTAAGCATCACTTGGGTCTAGGGATTGAGGGGAAGTGGGGGGTGACTAACATGGATATAGTGCTTCTTTTCAAGATGATGAAAATGTTCTCAAATTGCAGCAATGGTTGCAATTCTGTGAATGTGGCAAAAAACACTGAATTACATACTTCAAATGGGTGAATTTTATGATATGTGAATTACATTTTAATTAAGCTGTTAAAAATAAAAATGAAATAATTGGAAATATGTGTGCTATATTTATAATTTGCTGTTTCTATAATTCTAAAAATAAGTGATTTAAAACAAGTTGATTGGAGATTCAACATGGCTGAAAGGGGGAGTCACATTGGACCTACTCAGAGAAAAATCAACTAAAAACACAGGTAATTGCAAGAAAAAGGGAAATACATGCTGATGCCAAAGCCAATCTGAAATAAGAGACTAGTAGATCAAATAAAACATAAGCATGGGACTTCGTAAAACAGCACATCAGCCCACAGGGCTACCAGTGCTGTGGGTAGCACTGAGCAAGGATCGCCATACCAGGAAGTCCCTAAGAAACTGATGGACTGAAAGGGTGAAGCTAACTCAAACCACACAGGATAGATTTGGGAAAGAAGGCCTATTGCCTCTTTAGCCTTCCTTCACACAAAGGACATTACACCCTGGCAATGGATTTCCCTGTAAACACAGAACAGAGTGACTGGAACTCTGTTCCCTCCCTGACAGAAGGGCCACCAGCCCTTTTTCTTTCTTTCTAGTGTGCTCCAAAGTTAGGAACCACAGCGCAGCTGAAAGAAGTGAATGGTGACCAGTGGCTTGAGAGAAAGATGCAGACATGCACAGGATTTGAGGAACAGCACTTACATGTGCTAGAGAGCAGACTGAATCAGAATCCAGCAGCACCTCCCCACCCTGCCCTGCCCTGCAACAAGCGTCAGGACAGAATAGAGAAGTGCCAGTGGGGGTGAAACAGAGGAGGCTGTATAAAGACTGAGTGGAGTTAAGTGAACATGGGACTGGGATTAGCCTCGAGTTGTCCCTGCCTGAGGGTGCCACTGCAACCCACCATAAGGAGGCTTGGGTGGGCTAGGGAGAGACATCCAAAAAGCTGCTGGCTGAAGAACGGCCCCAGTTCCCACAAGATCAAACTCATACTCAGCAGTAATCCTGCTGCAGATTTGGTGGGGGTACACAACACAGTTTTGGGACACTATCTTGGACACTACCACAGAACTGTGGACTCCAGAGGAATTTTATTTAGTTTTTTCTTTGTTGGTTTTGTTTCCTTTTTCTGTCTGGTTGTGTTTGTTAGGTTTTTACCCTTATTTTATCTTGTTCTACTCATCTTTCTCTCTTTCCTCAATTATCTCTCTTGAGTTCATGATATTTTCATGTGAGTGAAAATCATCTCTTGCCTTTCTGGTTCACTTTGATATTCTTTTGCTTTATCCTTCATGCTTTTCCTGCCCTCTTCTCCAGTTTCCCAAACCTTGAATGATCATCTGTTATCCTCCAGCCTTGCCTCTACTATATTTCCCATCATTTATCTCTCCATTTTGCCCCCTATCTCTCTTAAATTTCCCCCCAAGAGGGTGATGCTATTGTTCTCCCTTGTATGGCAACACTGTGATTGTCTAGGGACATAACCATCACAATAGTCCAGTACCAAAGGACTGGGTGCTGAGATAAATAAATAGAAACCTCTGATCCTTAATAAATTGGGAAGGTAGGATCTTGGGACACAAAGCCCAAGAACCACATACACCCAGAAGACATCTGTGAGAAATAAAAATTTCCTAGGGAAGCCTCAATACTAGTGATAAACCTATCTGCCATAAGAAACTTACAAGCATCAACACAGAAAACAAAATAAAATTAAAAAATAGAAAATGACAAGACATGGAAGCAAAATGCAATTCCAGACCTCCGGCCCACCTAGGACAAATCCAGGAGATGAGATAGAGGAAATCAGAATCAGAAGTCACCCACCTGAATTTTCTTAAATGACAGAAGCAGAAATAAGAAAACAGATCTATGAGGTTATACAGAAAATAATCTCTCAAGTAAAAAAAAGAAATGATGATCAAAAGGAAAAACTTGCTCAAAGAATCTAGCTAGAGTAGACACAGATAAAATAGAGGAGCTTAGGAAAATAATGGAAACCATGAATCCCCAACATAGGAAAGAAATGGAATTCATGAAACAGATTAAGACAGACATCCAGAAGATTAAAAATTCCATTGAAAGTATATGCAATAGATTGAATAAAAGTGAAGACAGAATTTTTGAACTAGAAGACAGGATTGCAGTTAACAATCATGAAAAAAAGAAAGATATCTTAAAAATGGCAAGGGACCATGAAAAATCAATCCAACAATTGCAAGGTGATGCAAAGAAAAACAATATAAGCTTGATCTGGGTCAATGAGAAAGTTGTAGATAGTGCAAATGACATAAAAAGCCTGTTCAAAGAAGTAATGGTAGAAAATTTCCAAACATGGAAAAAGAATTTGACACACATATAAGTGAAGCATATGGAACTCCAATTAGCCATGACCAAAATAAATTTACACCAAAGAAATTCAGCAGAGGAACAGAATATTAAAAGCTGCTAGAGAAAAGAAACAAATCACCTATAAAGGAAAGCCCATCAGAATCACAGAAGTCTTTTCAACGCAAACACTTAAATCAAGGAGAGGTTGGAGTGAAGTATTTCAGATTTTGAAAGAAAACAAACTGCAACCCAGACTGATGAACCTTGCAAAACTATCTTTCAAATTCAATGGAGAATAAGATACTGCCATGACAAAGAACAACTGATGAACTTCACTACCACTAAACTAGCTCTACAAAATGCCCTGAAGGATATTTTAGAATGAGATAATGAAGACCACAACTCCAAGAACATCAATAGAAAGAAGTCACCAGGCAGGGCAAGCAATTAAACAGAGGGGAAAGACAAAGAACCAACAGCAGGAAAATAATATGACAAGGATAAGCCAATACATTTAAGTTATAACCATCAATGTAAGTGGTCTAAACTCACCAAACAAAAGAGACAGATTGGCAGAATGGATCAAGAAACAAGATCTAACAATTTGCTGCATACAGGAAACACATTTAACTCAAAAGAAATTCATAGACTGAAAGTCAAAGGATGGAAAACAATACTCCATGCATTAGGAACCCAGAAAAAAGCAAGTAGCTATTCAATTTGCAGACAAAGCGGATTTCAAACCAAGACTGATTAAGAGAGACAAAGAAGGTCACTACATCCTAGTAAAGGGAACAATCCAGGAGGAAGAGTTAACAATCATAAATAATATGCAACAAATACCAGTGCACACAACTATGTAAAACAACCATTAACAGACATAAAAAATCAAATAAGAACTAATACAACTGTAATGGGGGACTTCAATACCCCACTGTCACAAATAGACAGATCAACTAGACAAAAAAATCAACAAATAAATATCAGAATTGAACTAAACCTGTGAACAAATGGACTTAGTGGATGTCTACAGAATGTTCCACCCCACAACATCAGAATACACCATCTTCTCAGCTGCATATTGGACGTTCTCCAAAATAGACCACATGCTAACCTATAGAACATGCTTAAGTAGATGTAAAGGAATTGAAACTATACCATGCATATTATCTGACCATAGTGCAATGAAATTGGAAATCAATGGCAAAAGAAACCACAAAAACTGCATTAACACATGAAATTAAATAACACCCTTGTGAACAACCAATGAGTCACAGATGAAATTAAAGAAGAAATTAAACACCTACAATTAAATGATAATGTTGATACAACATACCAGAACTTATGGGGTGCAATGAAAGTAGTCCTAAGGGGAATATTTTATAGTGGTAAATTCTCACATCAGGAAAACAGAATGAGCTCAAATAAACAATCAAATGTTGAACCTCAAACATCTAGAAAAAGAAGAACAAGTCAAGCCCAATGCTCATATGAGCCAGGAAATTATAAAGATCAGAGCAAAAATTAATGCAACTGAGACTAAGAAAACAATACAAAGAATTAATGAATTGAAGAGTTGGTTCTTTGAAAGATTAAATAAAACTGATAGACCCTTAGCCAACCTTATGAAAAACAAGGAAAGAAAAGACTCAAATTCATGCAATTAGGAATGAAAAGAGTAAAATCACAACAAATCCAGAAGAAATCCAGAAGATAATCAATACCTATTTCAAGAACCTGTACTCTAATAAGATGGAAAACACAGAAGAAATGGACAGATTCTTAGATACATATGAACTACCAAAGCTGAATCAAGAAGATATAAAAATTATAAATAACCCAATATCAGTCAATGAAATTGAAAATGTGTTATGGTTTGGGTCTAGATATCCCCCCAAAGCCTCATGTGGTCATAGGCTTGATCTAGAGTGTGTGAAGCTGGAATTGATATGATGCAATGCTAGGCTCAAGGGCACTAGGATTAAGGGTGGAGTGCTATCCCCGCTAAGTAGTCTGAATAAGATAAAAGGGGCAGGGAGACATTGTTAACCCTCTTGTTACCTTTGCTGCCTTGTGTGTGCCATGTTGTTTCTGCTCTAATGCCACTGTTCTTCAAACTCTTCAATGAAATTAAAAGGAAACAATACTCACAAAATCATTCCTGGAAGCATTACCTTGATACCAAAACCAGAGAAAGACCTAACCAAAAAGAGAGAACTACAGGTCCATCTCCCTAATGAACATAGACACAAAAATCCTCAATAAGATAATGGCAAACAGAATCCAATAAATCATCAAAAAGATTATGCACTATGACAAAGTAGGATTCATCCTAGGGATGTAGGAATAGTTCAACATACACAACTTAATAAATGTAATACACCATATCAACAGAGCCAAAGACAAAAATCACATGTTCATCTCAATAGATACAGAAAAAGCATTTGACAAAGTCCAACATGCATTCATGATAAAAAGCCCTACAGAAAATTGGAACAGATGGTCTTTATC
This sequence comes from Heterocephalus glaber, assembly GCF_053883595.1. Lineage (NCBI taxonomy): Eukaryota > Metazoa > Chordata > Mammalia > Rodentia > Bathyergidae > Heterocephalus > Heterocephalus glaber. The sequence goes on along the minus strand of NW_028258503.1, from coordinate 1,014,083 downwards.
TCAATCTGATAAAAGCCATCTATCTATGACAAACCAACAGCCAACATCATACCAAATGGTCAAAAACTGAAAGCTTTCACTCTAAACTCAGGAATAGGACCAGGATGTCCACTACCACCACTCCTATATAGTTCTGAAACATTAGCCAGAGCAATTAGACAAGAGAAAGAAATAAAAGGAATAAAGATAGGAAAGGATGAAGTTAAATTATCATTATTTGTGAATGACATACTTTACAGAGAAGACCCCAAAAACTCCACTAAGACTTTTAGATTTAATAACCAAATTCAGTAGCATAGCTGGATACAAAGCGAACACTCAAAAATCAACAGCATTCAGGCTGGGGATTTAGCTCCGTGGCACTGCACCTGCCTTGCAAGCACAAGGTCGAGTTCAATACTGTAAAAAAAAAAAAAAAAAATCAACAGTATTCCTGTAGACAAATAACAAACTCACTGAGAAATTAGTGAAACAATACTTTTCACAATAGCATCGAAAAAAGTGAAATACTTAGGAATTAATCTCACAAAGTAAAAGATCTTTACACCGAAAATTACAGTGCTCTGAAAAAGGAGATTGAAGATGATATCAGAAAATGGAAATATATCCCTTGCTCATGGGTAGGAAGAACCAACATAGTGAAAATGGCCTCACTCCCAATATTGTTACACAGATTTAATGCAATCGCAATCAAAATACCATTAGCATACTTCACAGAACTAGAGAAACAATTCCTAAAATTCATTTGGAATCAAACAAGACCTAGAATAGAAAAAACAATTCTGAGCAACAAAGGTAAGGGAAGAGGCATCACAATCCCTGACTTGAAATTATACTACAGAGCTACTGTGATAAAAAACAGCATGGTACTGGCCAAAAAACATAACAAAACAAAACAAAAAAAATAAACCTGAGAATCAATGGAATAGATTAGAAGATGCAGAAAGAACCCCAAACACACTCAGCAACTTTATCTTTGACCAAGGGGCCAATCACATTCACTGAAAGAAAGCCTCTTAAAATAAATGGTGGTAGAAAAACTGACTTTCTACATGCCAAAGACTAAAACTAGACGCATGTCTCTCACGACACACTAAACTAAAATCAAAATTGATCAAAGATCTAAATATTAAAACAGAAGCACTAAATCTGATGGAAGAGAGAATAGGTAGAATGCTTGAAGACATCGGAGCAGGCAAAACTTTGTAAATAAAACCCAGACCGGACAGGCAATACTACAAAGAATCGACAACTGGGGCCTCATCTTATTAAAAAGCTTCTGTACAGCAAAAGAAACACCAACAGAATGAAGAGACAGCCCACAGAGTAGAAAAAATTTTAGCCAGTGCATCCTTAGTCAAGGGACTAATATCTAGAACATATAAAGAACTGAAAAAATCAGAGCCCCCCCCAAATTTAAACACCCAATCCAAAAATTGGAATCTGAGATGACTACACACTTCTCAGATAAAGAAGTAGAAACAGGGCCGGGGATTTAGCTCAGTGGTTCCACTGCCTGCAAATAAAAGTATAAAGAAATGTTCAATATCACTGGTCATTCAAGAGATGCAAATTAAAACAATGCTGAGATTCCATCTTACTTCACCAACAAATGCTGGCAGGGTTGTGGGGAAAAAGGAACACTTCTCCAATGTTGGTGCGTGTATAAACCAGTGCAACCATTGTGGAAATTAGTGTGGAGATTCCTCAAAAAACTAGGATTAGAGGTTCCATCTGACCCAACTATTCCTCTTCTAGGTATCTTCCCAAAAGAATTAAAAGCATCATACCACAGTGATGTATGTGCACCCATGTTTACAGCGGCACAGTTTGTAACACCTAAACCTTGGAAACAACCCAAATGTCCATCAACTGATGAAGGAAGAAAAAGTTGTTGGGTTTTTTATATAACAAAGTACTATTCAGCCATAAAAAAGGATAGACTTGAGAAATTTCTAGGTAAACGGATCTAACTTGAAACCATACTCAAATGAAATAAATGAAATACAAATGTGTAAATATCGCATTGTCTCTCTGGTGTGAGAAACTGAAAGTGTAAATAAGGACCAAAAAGTATAACAGATATTGTGAAATAGGAAGAAATTGTTCAAAATTATACCAATGTGAGATATTCTGTTAATAATTAAAATGTTTTATACAAAAAAGGTATAGTATTATTAGGAAATAAATTGAGAGATAGATTAGCAAATGAAAATATATTCTTTTAAGATCATGATGCACAGTGTACTTAGCATTGTTATTCTCTATTTTTGTTACAAAAATTACTTTTTCATAGAATGGCTTTTATATTTTCTTTATTGATACCTACTTGTATTACATTAAAATAAAAAAATTTTAAAATTAAAAAAACAAGTTGATTAAAAAGGATAATTTGCTGGACTTTATGCATCTGAAATAAATACTGTAATACTGTAGTTGGTGCCTCCACTTTCAGGCAGACTAAATACATTTGGTGATCAAAAAAGCCTGAAAAGAAGTATCAGTAGTTCTCTCAACAGATTCTCTAGTTTCCATCTGGATGAGTTACATCTGGCCCATGGCCCTTGGGCAGCATGCTGCCCTGGACAGCTAGTAATACAGCCCTATAAGATCATAAAATTTAACATTATTATACAGTTTTCAGTGATATTTTTCATGACTCAGCTGTGTAGTGATCAAGCACAAACTGTGTAGGCAACAAGGAAACACTGTGTAGAGGAGGGCCCGGTAGAATGCTAACTCTGCCTCTTGTGCCTGCCACATATAGTTGAACTAAAACCAATGTGTATCAGACATTACATGCGCTTGCATAGTAGAATGCATATTGCTTCTTGGCCTTTTGGCTAAGATCAAGTGCAAACAGTAGAATGCAATGATTACCAATAATAGTATTTCAACCTAGCTACACATGGGTGTGCCTGTGAAAACATGTCAGTTTTCTTATTTAATTATTATATCTAGGCTTGTTGTGTTACTTTCTAAAATAACTTAATAAGTTACAACAAAAAATTAAAGAAGTTTTGTTACACACACATATATATATATTAACTGTATTATGTATTTTATACATAGCTCAAGACAATTCCTTTGTACTCAGTGCAGCCTGGGCAAGCCAAAAGGTTGGACACTATAATCTAGATGGGTACTGAAAACTAAAACACAATCAATGGAGATCACTTTAAATAGCCAAAAGACATACACAACAAGAAGCACAAAAATATCTCTGCATTTTGATTATTAATGCAATTCCTGGGAATAAATATAAAGAAAATAAGAAAAACATAGTAGGCACAAAAACATAATAGTACATTTATTGTAACATAAATCACTAAGTCAGTATTACTTAAGAGTGTTTGCACTAGTTTAACTAAGTCTCTAAGCACACTATTCAGCCCCACTGACATTATTTTCATAGCAGGAGGATCTCAATGAAGGAAGCACAGCATGGAATGACATTTTTCATAAGCTCCTTATCTGGTAGCAAAATAGCGCTCTGAGCAACAACGGCTCTAAAGAACCTAAGTGTCCAAAATAAGGACATGGTTAGGTTAACCTATGATATATTAACTAAATGAAATACTACAGAAGCACAAAGTGAACTAAAAATAGTTAATAATTATTCACCTCTTACTGTATGTGAGGCACTGTACAAAGTTCTTTCCATACATTACCTCTTTATCCTGGTAATCTTAGCTTCTACTAGTATCTCTTTTTGGCAGATTAGAAAGCAAAGCCTAGATGATTGCTAAAAGGTTAACAGCAGGTGGGAAGCAAAATTGAGACTCAAATTCAGGGCGTATATGACTCTAAATTTTAGCTGGTATATTATACTGCCTTCACAAAAGGGAACATAAACTGTAACTGTAAGTATTGTGTATTTGTGGGGATAAAAGTTTAAAATAAAATGGAAGCAAATCTTCAGAACAATGAAACCAGGAGTGATTTTTAAATGTCTTCATGATTTATAACTCTTCTAAAAATAAATGTAAAAGTAATCCAAATACTAAATCCAAAATTATAAAAAAATCAACATTTATGACATTTAACAATGTCTCAAATATCTTATTAAGCAACTGTATAACCATTTTCATCAGTTTTATAAAAACATTACCTTTAGATGATGTATTTAAAAGAGTGGTTTTCTGGATGCACCTTGCAACTATAATGTTAAGTGAAATAAATCAGACACACAAGCTTAAGTATTGTCTGGTTTCTTATATGAGAAACCCAAAATATAAAGAGCAAAATAAGACAGATAACAGGGAGATAGATCTTTTGCACAAGGGAAGGGAACCAAGAGATGAGAGGAGGAGGGGTGAAAAAAAAGAATGAAGATGTATCATGTACATGTACCAACTAGGAATGTGATCACTGTTTACTACAGTGGACCCCCAAGTTAGAACAGGCCTGACATACGAACAACTTGAGTTGCGACTGAAATTTTAGTTTTAATTTACAACACTGGCCACTTGTGCTTCCAGATGCGCTCAGATACAGACTTAACCCTTAAAGAGTTCTGGATGGAACATTACAATATCCTTTCCTGTGTGGGGTTGAGAAATCCTAAGCCAATGTCTCTCTAGGACACTGTGATCTGCCTGTAGACAGGAGAGAGACTCTGAAGGTTGTGTAGAGGAGCCTGATCCTTCAATTGACCAACTTGAGTTACAATCAACCCTCGCGAATGAATTGAGTTTGTAAGTCAAAGGTCCACTGTATAAACATGTACTGATAAACATAAAAACAAAAAGATACAATAACAGAAAAAAGAGTAGTTCTCAAACTAGAATGTGCAGTGGGATCTTCTGAAGGACTTCTGAAAACACAGATTGCTGGGCCTCACCCCCAGAGTGATTCAGCAGGTCTGGGTTAAACCCAAATATTTGCATTTCTAACAAATGTAAATATTTTTCAGGTGATGCTTGATGCTGCCAGTCTAGGGACCTCACTGTGAGAACCAGAGCTTCTAAAATACTAGCATCATCCTAAATTCAAATACCACTGCATAAATCAATTAAAAATAAACTTGATGCATTTTCTAGATTATTTTAACGTGTTAAACAGATTGTTGACATAATGAACATAACCATTAGATGGAAATTATAACATTGTTTATTCTTTTGAAGAACACAACAATGGAATTCCTCAATCAAGAGCCAAACTTTCTTCAGAGGTCAAATAATTATACTTGAAGTATCTACTGATAACATCAGCTATCTGGATATCTCCAGATAAAAGTATTCTAAGTTGTTTAACTATCATAAGGCTTTTGGAAATTAATCTTGTTAAACAAACTAATTTAGAGTGAGGAATAGTTACAAGTACTAGGAAAAAAGCATTCATATAAGCAGACATTACCATACGTAATTTTCATATCTCAGATGCCAATTAGCTTCCATAAGGAAGTGCTATTTCACCCTCTCAAAAATTTGACCCTGATTAATCAAGTAATCTTTTATCATTCTTGTCCACATGATGAGACTATGCCATTGAAACATACCTATATTTCTGACCATGATTCCTTTCAGTTCGTCCACTTGGGCTTGAGTCTCCATCACTTTGTCTAGGCCCTTATTCTCAGAGTGATACTTCTATAAGAAAGTAAGTTTTAACTTATGGTACCCAGATATTATTTATAATATAAAAACAAAAACAAGAAGAATGACAATTTAAATTAAAGAATGCTATAAAATTATGTCTCTATTACATAAGAGTACATGTCACTTTACTGGAAAAATGATATCAAACCTAGGGGAAAAACTAGCTACTTAAAAATGTTTCCATATGAACTGTAAGTATTATAGTAATATAATCTTATTTAGAATAAAGTAAAATGTAATATATCAAATATACAGTTGAGACTCTCGGGGCATAAATGAGGGGATGTATAATCTATGTTCAGAGAAGGAAGAAAGGAGAAAAAGACCGTAGATGGGGCAGGTAGAACTGGACAGGGAAAAGGCATCACACAGGCCCACTTTTTGGGCATGCTTAGCATTTGTTTTTCTGTTTTCTCTGATAACAGCATTCATCCTATTTTCATTGGCTTCTCACAGGCTCTAGAATCTAAGACACTGATGACAATATATATTTTGAAATTATTATCCAATTATGGAATGTTTAATACACAATGCTCCAATCACTTCACTGTGCTAAGTGCTTCAAATGGGATATTACTTAATCCACCCAAAAACTCTATAATGAAGATGCTTTTATTAGCTTTACTTATAGATAAGGAAACTGGCATCTATTTCTTCAAGGGAGTCATACACAGATCTGGAACTAAAGATAAGCAAGCTAATTTGAATGTTTTGCTGCCAGTTGATTCTATTTACTTTTGACTGCATTTTAGTTGGTGGTGTTTTGCACAACTTCACATATATGAACATTTCCCAGTGGGAAGTATGAAACAAACCAACCAAATCAACTGCTTGCATAATAAAGGTTTATAAATAGCTAATTTCAAGAAACTTCATTTCCAGAGGAATGAAGGAATGAATTTGTGTGTATGTTTGCAAGTATAATGCTCCAAAAGAGTTTTATAAAAACCACGTAAGTGAAAAGTATTCAATTATAAATGTCTCTTCTTTTTGGTACTGGGGATCGAACTTGGGACCTTGCGCTTGCGAGGCAGGCGGCAGAACCACTGAGCTAAATCTGTGGCCCACAAATGTCTTCCTTTTCCATATTCACAAAAAAATCATAGCTAGAAGTTATATGTTTTTACTCAAATAGTTTCATGAACAGAAGGTAAGTATTTTAAAAGGTGCTTAACATCCAACGTCATCATGAAAATATAAATTAAAATCACAATGAAATACCACTGAACATCAACTAGAATGACTAAAATTAAAGACATACACAACAAGTGTTGACAAGGATGCAAAAACACTGGAACTACTGGTGAGAATGTAAAATGGCACAACCACTCTGGAAAAAAGTGTAATAAAGTTTAAAATTACATATCACTTACTACATGACCCAGCAATTCCATTCCTAGGTATTTATCAAGGAGAAATAAAAACATATGGCTACACAAAGACTTGTACGTGGAGATTTATAGCAGCTTTACTATGATAGTTGAAAACTGGAAGTGACTCAAATATCTAGCAGCGGGTAAATGGATAAATTGTGGCATATGCATACAATACTACTCAGCAAAAAAGGAAACAGACTACTGATTTACACAATGTGAATGAGTATCAAAAGCCTATGCAAAACAAGCAAGACACATAAGAGTACATACTGTATGGTTCTATTTACAGGAAACTCTAGAAAAGACAAAACTAATTTACAGTGACAGAAAATAAATCAGTGCCTGCCTGGAGCAGAGTGTGTGGTGGGGAGGAACAGACTGGGAAGGGACATGAGGGAAATTTTAGGGCAATGGAAATGCTTTCTATCTTGATTATGGTAGTATTTCAAAGGGATATACATATGTAAAACACCATTGATGTGACAATAAGGGGTTTATACAGATGAACAGACTTTAAAATGATTAACTTGAGCTGTTCAAAAATGAAATTTTCCTTATGGAAGGGTAGATAGTTTATGTATAGATTAAAAGGCCATTTGGCATGCCGGTTTTTAACATTAGATGGATAGTTGAACTAGATGATCTTTAACGTTCTTTCCAATCCTGAGATATTCTGAACACTATTAATACAGAATATCATTAATTATTAGCTTTCCACCCTAAAATGCCTCCTTTATATTTTTAACAGAGGTTTTATTATGTTGGCCTACAGTAACACAATCAGAAAAATGTACCACAGGTCAGGGCCCCCTATTTTCATGGTGCTTTAAAGTAGAAGAAAAGAATATGAATCAAAACACTGTATCCTAAGGAAGACCTTACCAGCTGTGCAGCCAAGACACTTGAGAACTCACTATTCATGGCATATGGAAGTGCTGTCTGTGCTCTTGAACCATAAGTAGTCTGAAATCTCTTCTTTACTTCATTCAGAAAATTGAAGGCTCGGGAACGTTCAAAATCCTAGAAAGTCACCAGCACAGAACTCACATTTACAATGTAAACAAAGATGATGTGGATGATTAACAATAACAACAATAAAAATAGATGTTTAATGGTCAATGACTCTGAGGAGGAACTAGTATTGATCTCATTTAACAGACAAAGAAGAAAAGGCTCTGAAAAGTTAGCTAACCTGACAAAGGTCAAACAACAGTAAATGAAAGAACTAAGAGTCAAATCCAAATATGCCTGGTTATTGCCAACTGAAGATAATGGCATCTACGTTATCAACTTCTTAAAGTCAAGAATTGGATTTTACTTCCTACTTATCTCTCATATGCTTTATAAGAAGGTCTAGCATAAAATATTTAATAAATCCATCATAATAATAGTCTTTCACATACAAAGATAATACTATTAACAAGAACTTTGAATTGATTTTTTTCTAATAGTGGTGGTACATTTGAAAAAGTCAAGTGACATACCCTTGTCTGGCCCCAGTCAGTCAAAAGTGTGTGTGTATGTGCATGGATGCATGTGTGTATATCTAATTATAGCTCAAGAAATACGAAGTTCAACTTTGACCACTGCAGATTTTGTGGTATTTTGAATGTTTCCAAGCTCCTTCACGTAAGTCATTTTAGGTATACAGTATACCCCTGTGAAGTTGCGGGTCAGAGTTTGCAGCCTCAGTAATTTGTGGATTTTTCCTTAGAATCTAACAATAATTGTTCATGGAAACCCCTGCAATTTCTCAGAAACCACATATCCTCTGCAATTTTTGTTTTTGCCAGGAGGTTTACAAGTCGCCAATCTGAGAGCATTATTCAGTTCTCCTTGCTGCTGATTGGCTGTTGCCCCATAACCCATCTCCAGCAGATGTATCAGCATTCTTGCATCATAACAGGTTGCCCCACTGTGTGTAGCTATCTGGAGTGTTCTAGGTTTTCTTCTTCTTAAAGCCCTGTGATACCTAAGATGCCACCAAAATGCCCTGCACCTTCTATGGCTTTTATTAATACAGTATTTTATTATATTAAATTATACAACTGCAGGAGATATAGCACATTTAAGGTTTAAACTATAGAAATAGGCATTTTTCTGACCACATCTGAAATTCATGGTTTTTCACAGTTTGCAGGTGCTCTAGGAACGTAACTTTCACAAATTTCACGGGTCCACCATAGTTGGATTGTTTTTCCTAATTTTAGAAAATACTATGAAACCAGAGCGAACATTTTGATGATTGCTATGGTTGACAGTCATTTCCACTTCACCCAAGATGCTTAGTCTAAGCCAAGGAATTCATAAATTGGAATCAACAGCCAAATTTCAAGAGGATAGAAAAAAAATCTCTGGATAGAACAAAAAAAAAAATCCTCATTGTTATTTTCAATCTTTACCAGTCATTTCCATTTCACCCAAAATGCTTAGTCTAAGCCAAGGAAGTCATAAGTTAGAATTTCAATTGTGAATGTTAGTAACAAACCAGAGTTAGCACGAAATAGTACCTGTCACTTTGTCACCTACAGAAATGTTTTTTTCATATACCATCATAGTTATAGCTATTTTGAAATAACATTTACACTCTCACCACCGTTTCAAAATTATTATTAGCTACTAGATCCATGAATAGGTCTTGTTAATGAGTTCATAAAGAAATATAAATATTACTATATCGTTTTTAAAACTGTATTGAATATTGCAAATATATATATTTCAATATAATTGGTTTTGTTTCAAAGCATGTATGTTCTACTTTATATATTAAAACAACATTATGAACAGGGCTCACAGTTGACAAAGAAATCTGAGACAATATAAATTAGGAATTCTGATCTATAGCAATCATGCCACTCCATGACTTCTGTCAGTGAACAGTTTAGAAAAAAACATGTAGCCAATAAGACATAAAAAGAAGTTCACTTTGAAAGTGAGAGACAGGGAGGGCATGCATCTGGAAAGTTTCCTCACTCCCACAAAAAAAAAAAAGACTCAAAAACACAGTCCCTCTTCTCTGCACATAAATAAATAGGCATGTTGCTCCACGTAGCCATAAGGCATATTTGTCTGGGAAGAAAGTGATGCTTAGAAAAGAAAAAAAATGCTTAGAAAAGTGATGCTTAGAAAAGAAAAGAAAAAATGCTTAGAAAAGCAAAGAGCAAGCGTCTTGATGACAACATTAAGTTACTGAGCATTTTGGGTCTAGACCCAAACAAAAACTCAAACAAACAAAACAACCTCAAGCTAACCAGAGTAAACTACAAGTCTATGTAGCCAATCACAATGTATTGAGATTCTGTTTTTCCAAAGTCCATATACATTAAAAATTTAATAACCATTGATTAGAGGAATGAAATAATCTATTCAGCTGAACAATTTTTGAGAAGCTTTGATACTAAGGAATCATAATTATGAATATCAATTCTCACTACACCACAGGATAAATGTTGAAGTTGCAAGAGATTAAGTTAAAACTCTATAAAAACTGAACTGATTTGTACATATCAAAGTATCAAGTTTTGTCAAATGCTACTCTGTATGATAAAAGGAAAGGGTAGAAAACAATTTTCAGCTACAGAACATTTCTATCATCTTTACCCACCACGGGTATGGATAACTGAGAACTGATGGTATTAACAGTGTATATAGTTAAATGGCAATATATGTCTTTAAGTTACTTACATCATCAGTGATACAAAGATATACAATCCTGTCTTGGCAGATGTAATGAAACAAATAACTGTAGAATAAAAGATATAAAACTTACTATGGTTATAGGCAAAATCTCTTTCACTTCTAACTTCTATGATAAGCAAGTTCAGTACTGCTAACATTACTGTGTTGTTTACAGATAAAATCTACACACCCATACACCCATTTCTTAGGCTAAACTGATAGGAGTGAAAAAGAAAGTGAAAGCAGCTCCCTATCCCAGCTATACAGTACAACAGCATTTGCATTACCCATTAAGATGATAGCTGCAAAATTATAATTGCACTTGCAAAGCCTGAACAAAAGATGCTATCTTAGGAGGGACACACAATTAAAATGTTCCCCCAATAGGCCACATAGTTTTCTTTTTCCCCCTAAGACTAACAAGCAAACATCTTTCTACCAAGTTCTCCATAACATTTGTTTGAGTATCTACTTTGGGCCAGCTACTATGCTAAGAAGCAATGATTTCTACAGGTTTCCTGTTCTCTTTTCCAAATGAGTCTGTTACTCTCAGCCTAGTGATCCTGTTCTTATTTCACCAGTGTTTATAAGGTTGAGCCAGGTGAGTAGGGGAATCATTCAACTTATCTTTTAGTTTATGGCCAGTGGGCCACAGGAGTCGCTCTTAGACCTGATGGAGAGGACTGTGTATCACCCAGAAACTCTGGATTTAGAACAAAACACAACAACCAGATAAATCTTTGAGGCTACCATCCTCAGAGAAAAGGCATGTTCTATGTTTGAGAAGAAGAGTGAGTTCACCCAGATAGTTAAATAGCTGAAAGAGTAGAATAGAATACTTCAAGTAATCCCTCAATATCTTGTAAGTTCCTCCAGAATAACAAGAGCTTTAGCTAAACCTATGACAACAGAGTGATATTCCCTGGCCTACTTTCTACCTGAGTTAGCTACATAACTACATAGTGAATAATAAAACATAAGCAGAAATTTCTGAATAATAAAATGTCAGGCCACTTCAAGAACTGCCATTAAGAACACTGGGAAAGCACTGGGATCTAACTTGAACTAAAAGAAGCTGCCTTGGCCAAAGCTGAAAGGTACCTATTGAGAATGGTATAGGCATTCCAACAGCTCTAAACTATTCATCTCTGGACTATCTCATTTAAATTAATTCTGTATGTTGGAGTCTCTCTCATAGTAACTTAGAATGGGGTCCAAATTGTGAAAGGGGTTAGTCCTAGTAAGTAATAAGAATGTCCTTCTGAGATAAGAACTAAGGAAATTAATATAGGTTAAGTTACAAAACATTTTTTTTTTGGTACTGGGGATCGAACTTGGGTCCTTGCACTTGTGAGGCAGGCGGCAGAGCCACTGAGCTAAATCCCCGGCCCCTACAAAAAATTTTTAAGCATCAACAAGGAAGGCTGAAGCACTAATTTCCTACCTATTCCCTCTCCATAAACCATGAGGGTGATCTTTCTAAAGCAACAGCTATCATATACTGGATGAAAACTTTCAGTACTTCCAAACTTGTAACATGCCCTCCACAGCCGTACATGACTTTTCTTCTATCCATCTCTCTAGCTTTATCTTCACCCATCCTGAGCACCAGTCACAGAGAACAACTTACAGTTCCCTAAGTCATCTCAGCCTCCATACATCTCTATCTGCTGCTCCTTCTACCTGGAGTGCTATCCCCTTACTCATTACCTCCCATCCTCTACTATAATTATCTATGGATTTGGCTGTCTCCTTAATTAAAAAGTATAATCTCTATGAGGGCAAATACTGAATTTTTGTTATAGCCCCATTGTCAAGTAAAATGTCTACGTTAATACAGTTACTTACTAAAAGAATGAAAAAGGGAATATTATTTATATTTTCTACATCATTTTGCCTATCCAAGAACTCCATAGCAAACTCATTCTCACATAAAATTGACTAACATTTTCCTGTCTTTTAAATAATACCACTTCAATGATTGAATAAAATAATCACAAGTTAACTGTATACATCATAAAATCAAACATTTTCTAAGCTCGTAAAGGTTATTGTTCTGTCAGTTTATTCAAATTAATCTACCTAGATGCTTGTTTTCTAGTTTTTTATTGTTCTGATTACAAAAGAATTCCTTTCTTTAACCTTCTATCACATGCACAGCAGAACTCACTTGCCATGTGAGTACGTTAGTTTGTTATTTTCAGAAGGTATCTTAGCCAGAATCTGCTCTGTCACCTCCAGGAAGTTTCCTCCACACCAAGCATGTTTGGCAAGGATAGTGGTTCCCCTGGCAACAACAGCAAAAAGAATGGCCATGGCTTCAATCTATTAAAAGGAAAAAAACACAAATTTAAAATACTTCTTTGACATGATCTTTCACAAGTAACTCACCATTTATCAACATCCACTTGGAGACTACTGAACAAAGTACTGTAACATGAAAATTTTAAATTAACAAAAGACTTAATGGGTGCTGAGAACAGCTCGATAGTAGAGTGTGCACAGCATGTGTGAGCCCTGGATTTGATCTCCAGCACCAAAAACAAACAAACAAGTCAGGTTTCTACCAGCTTACAACCTAAGGCACATTGATATGCACGTATCAGTCATAGGTTCCATTTATAAATTATATAGTTCAAACTGGTATCATCCTTTTGAAGAGCAATGACCATAGATAGTAAAGGGACAAAAAAATGCCTTCATATATTAAAGAAATAATCTCATCCTAAAAAATTATCCTAGGGAAATAGTTTAACAGAAGTCAGACTCTAGATTCACAAAGATAGCTATTAACAATAATAATATCCCATTTTTGTTATGTGATAAATCAGTTTTTAGGTAATATATAAATTCATTTAAACTTCACAATTCAATGAGATTATATATTATAATATTCCTAATACAGATGAGGAAGCTGAAGCACAGATGACTTAAATCATTTTCCCCAAATTACAGAGCTATCAAGTGATAGAATTGCAATTTATACCCAGCCAATATGATTCTAGAACCTATAATCTTGCACCTATATATACCATATGACCTGTAATATAAAGGCACTGTCTATAATAGAAATAAAGTGAAAGTAACTCAAACATTCCACAGACAGGAATGATTTTATAAATTATAAGATTCTTCATAAATAAAATATTACAAAAACAATATGGCATGAGTTTAAGATTATTTTCCTTACATATGGCTGTGAATAAGTGCTGTATTTTCCCATGTAACAGACTAGTTTCTTTTTATTTAATAGAGATGAACAAACACCTTACTAATTTTCAATCTAATATTATTTGTTAACATGTTCATTTTCGCTCAATAGGCTAGTTGTTCTAAAACTGTAGTGAGAACATGAATTGTATTGGGTGGCACGGTGAGAGACACTGGTTAAAAATTCAAATTCTTGGTATTATCTCCTAATGTTCTGATTCTATATGTAGGACCCTGGAAGCTGCATTTAAAACAAGCCTGAATATAAGTGATTCATACAACCATACTTCATAAACACAGCAGTAGACTATAAAGTGTCTGGGGTCAGGGAATCTACTGATCCCTGATTAGAATCCCAACACTGTATCTGTACAGTACACAGATCAGAAGGCACTCATCTGTCTCTTCAGCTGAACTTTTCTTGGGCCTCTTCTTCATTCCTACAGTCTAAATTAAATTATTCCCTAGAGTGTTGAAGGGAGGGCAGGGGAAGGGGGAAAAATAAGAACCAAGAGAGATTATGTAAAGGTGCAAATTTCCAATGATGAGTGTCATTATATGGTATACCTAAAATGTACCAATAAAATAAAAATGTTTTAAAAAAGAAAGCATTCCGTATTATTGTATTATTGAAAGGAGATATATTATGCTCTTACAACAGTTCGTTGAAGATGCTTTCATAGGAAACACACAATGAAAAATTTCCACCCTTGTATCATATTACTAAATTAATTGCCTCATTAAATTAATGGAGAAGGGTGCACAAAATGCTCAGAAGACATGGAACTCATTTTAAGAGGGAAGAATGGAAAAGAGAAGGCACAAAGGTGGGAACAAGCTAAGGGGAGAAAATAAACAAGCCTGATGAGGTAAAATAGTCTCTTTGGTGAATGAGAAGGTTGAAGAATAAGGCTGATATAAAGAAGGCCTTGTATCAATGTAGTCATTGTAAGTGGATCAAATAGTCTATTTCAGTTCAACACATGTGTACTGAGGGTTTACTTCATGACAAAGTAGTAGCCACTGGAGATACGAAGTTGAGAAAGAAGGGACTTGTATAAATAAATTTATTTGTATAAATAAAGTGTAATGAGTGAGTAGGAATGTCTAAAATTGCTCAGGAGATTTCTTAACATTTCTGTGATTATCTGAGCTTGGATAGAGAAAAGGAAAGATTGCAGGTGTCATATGGTAGGAATTTCTTCAGCGTACTGTATTATTCCTCCTTGGATGAGAGCTCAAAGTGTTTGTTTTACCCTCACTATATTCCCAATGCTCAGCACACTGCCTGACATATAATATTCCCTCATGTGTTTGTTGAATAAATGAGTGAACATTGAGGACATTTTCACTTTAAATATACTACCAATGGTGGATCTTTGTATCCAGTAGGACCTAGTAAAAGAATATTTGAGAGCTGTCTGTTAGTAGTACATCATGTCTACTATCTCAGCAGTGTGGGAGGCTGAGGCAGGAAGGTCGCAAGTTCAAGCTCAGCCTGAGAAACTTAGTAAGACCCTGTTTCAAAGTTTTAAAAAAGGATGGGAATGTAGTTCAGTGCAAAGGAGAATATATATATGGTCTCTGGTATCAAACTCTCCCCCTAATTCAGATAAAGTTGATAGTGATCCAATCCTGAACTCTTCTGTCTGGGTCTTAGGAAAAAATAGCTCAGTGATAGATGAACCATGAATTCTGTTGCAGTAACCTTAACCTTGGAGACAAAAAAAAAAAAAGCATTGTTATGACGGGAAAAATTGTTTAAAACTCAGGTAACAGATCAAAACTATTCTTGTTTGTATCACAAATATTCTTTTTGGACAAGGCTCTGAGACCCAACTCAATCCCTCTGACTTACTCAGGATAAGACTCTATAAACCACTGTTTTTATTTTGCATTAACCAAAATATAACACCTTTTTAATTATTCCTGTTTGCTCCTACTCCCCAGACATACAAGTTTCTGAGTGGCCTCCTATGTCTTGTTTACAGCTAACTATATCCTCCACACTTAGAAGAGTGTCTAGTACATATCAGTGATGCAATAAATATTTGTTAAGTATATGTATGGGCATGTTCTCAGCTACAGCTCTTCAGAGAGAAAGAATGTTCTATGCATGACAGTATCCTCTGGGATCAAAAGTGAGAGAATGGAGGTACAGGTGGTTGAGATCAATGAAAAGGGCTTGATAATTGGTTGTAGGCGTTATGGTAGATGGAGATGTAAAGCATTTACCAAAGAATCAAGTACATAATCAATTTTATATAGAAAGCATCAATTAAAATAAGAACTTACAGGTCTTACACTGAGCAAATAGGTCTAGGTGGAGACAGTTCCTCCTGGAACTGAGGAGAAAGAGGTGGAGGAGGCGTGCGGAGGGGGCTAGGAACTCACAAAGAAGCAGGAGCAGACAGAAGTACAAGATGAAGTGCAAAGTGACGTCACTGAATAAAGGTGTGAAGTGTTTTTAAAAGACTAGGATCTGAAGAGATGCAAATGTTACAGAAAGGTCTTGCAAAACGTGAAATAAGGTAAAGTTAACATTTTCCTATCCTGTAATGACAATTTCAGTGACGCATTCTGACGCTCTTAAACTCAAGGCCTTTTCAGTGGCGTAGAATGCATATAGGTGAAACTGAACCTGCCGGACAATTCAGACTGTCGACACCAGAGAAACCCACGTCACTCTCGCACTGCCTTTTCGCTCCAGTTGAGCACCTTCTTGTCTACACCTCAGGCCTCCCTCTGCCGCGGTCTCCTCGCCTCCCACAGAGCACATCCCACTCCATTTACCTGTCCGAGAACCCTTTAAGGGAACACAGGCTCGGGACCAAAGAGCGCAGATCAGCCCAAGGAGGCCGGCTGTCGGCCGCCAGAAGCGGATGGAACCGTACTCCGCCGACTTCCGCGAAAAGCGCCCCCCCCCCGCCCCCCAACCTCCGCCTACCCGTGGCCTCTTGGGAGTGTGAGTCTCCTCCAATGCGAGCAGACTGCGGGGCAACATCTGCCCTGTTTCCCGCCTCCGGCGTTTCCTAAGAGCCGTATTGCATTCCGGGAGTGGTAGTTCCAACTGGAATAGCACCAGGTCTGTCGCACACTGGGTGTACAATTCTTGTCCTAAGCAACGTCAAACGCTGTACAAGGATCCGAAAAAATGAGAAGTTGCAATGCAACATAATCTACCAGCGTTGAGTCGGCAGGATAAATGAAGAATCAAGCTTCCCCCGCTATCTCTCCGCTCAGTCTCCGCAGGTAAAGTCGCCTGTTACTTCACAAAGCAGAATCCATTTGATAGGAACTCCCTCCATTTTCGTCATGAAGATTTCTAGCTTCCTCGTACCCTTCACCAATCCTTTATCGCATTCTTTTTCAACAATAAAAACAGCTGCATTCCTTTGCTCTAAGTCTGCCTCACTACATCGCTACTCTCTCTTGCCAAAGCACTGTAGCCCCTCTGATGAACCCTCTTCATTATTCACTGCAGGCGCCCTGTTTATTCGCTCTTTATTATCAGCATTTAAAAACTCAAAATTTCTCTTATCTAAAACATTCTAAAGTCACCTTTTTCAGCTCCACACACCCAGCCTCCTCACCACGTACAGAGCTCAGCTGGTAGTCTTTCTCCCACTTCTCCATTCCAGTCAGAATTCTCAAGAGTTGTTTAAAAACAGTAGATACTTTTCAGCCGTCATAATACTTCAGCTCTGCGAGATTTTACATTGATTATTCCCTCTTCAATGAAACCCGTTATTCTCTTATCTCTAAAACACTAAACTCTCCAGCTTTCTCTCCCACTTAGGTAACACTGAGATTTTCTTTAAAATGTTCATGCTCCTTACATGTTCCTGCCCTACACTCTCATGTTATTTTATTTTTCATGTACTGTACTTCTTGGCGATCTTAACCATCCCTGTAGCTTTGGTTGTAATCTATATGGTGATTGCAATAGCCAAGAGAGGAAGCCCAGACAAGACTCCTGTAATCCTGAGTTAGCTATGTAATAATAGCCAAGCATGTCATTCAGACACGTAACATGTAATGTACTTCCCAACTAACGTAATACATTGCTACTCTTCTGCACCCTAAGAACCCCCACCTTCCCCCTCATCCTCTTTCTCTTCCTCTAAATACCATCTAAGTGAATGGCACAACCAGTGAGTCAGTTGTCCACACCACAAAGCTGGGTATTATTCCCCCCCCCCATTACCTGTACTCCCTTCATCTCCTCCACCCATCCCTATTTACATAGACTTCATTTCCTTTTTTTTTTTCTTTTTTCATAGTTTTTCCTTTCCCTCTTTTCCTTTCCCCTTCCCCTCCCTTCACTCCTTCATCTTTGGACCTTTTTTCCTATTTCAAATTATCAATTATTCATTTTAATCATTTTAACCCTTGTTTACACTTTCAGTTTCTCACACTAGAGAAACTACTTGGTATTTACACATGTGTGTCCTATTTATTTCACGTAAGAGGATGGCCTCGATATGCATCCATTTATCTATAAATGACTCTAGTTTTTCATTCTTTATGGCTGAGTAGTACTCCATTTTATAAAAAAAAAAAACCCCACATCTTCTTTATCCAGGTTCCAGTTGATGGGCACTTGGTCTGTTTCCAAGCTTTAGCTATTACGAACTGTGCCACTATGAACATGGGTGCACATATATCACTGTGGTATGATTCTTTTAATTCTTTTGGGAAGATACCCAGCAGGGGGATACCTGGGTCAGGTATACCTGGGATACCTGGGGATACTGGGACCTGTACTCCTAGTTCTTTGAGGTATCTCCATACTGACTTCCACAGTGGTTGCACCAGACTGCACTCCCACCAGCAATGGAGAAGGGTTCCTTTCTCCCCACAGCCCCGCCAGCATTTGTTATTGGTTGATTTCTTGATAGCAGCCATTCTTTGTGGAGTGAGGGGGAATCTCAGGGTTGTTTTCGTCTGCATCTCTCGAATGACAAGTGATGTTGAACATTTTTTCATATATTTGTTTGCTGCTTTTACTTCTTTGTCTGAGAAATGTCTGTTCATTTCAGATGCCCATTTTTGAATTGGGTCTTTGAATTTGGGGGGTCTGACTTTTTTCAATTCTTTATATATATTCTAGATAGTAGTCCTTTGTCTGAGGCACAGCTGCTAAAGATTTTTTCCCATATTGTGGGTTGTTTGTTAGCTCTGTTGGTGGTTTCTTTTGCAGTGTAGAAGCTTTTTAATAAGATGAGATCCCAGTTGTTGATTCTTTCTGCTAGTTCCCGTGCTGCTGAGGTTTTGTTCATGAAGTCTTTTCCTATGCCAATGTCCTCAAGAGTTCTACCTAACTTATCTTCCAGCAAGTTTAGTGTTTCTGTCTTAATATTTATATCTTTAATCCACTTTGATCTTAGTTTAGTGCATGGTGATAGGAATGGGTCTAGTTTTAATCTTTGGCAGGTTGAAATCCAGTTTTTCCAACACCATTTATTAAATAGGCTATCTTTCCTCCAGTGATGGTGGTTGGCTCCTTTGTCAAGGATGAGGTGCCTGAGCATGTCTGGAGGTGTTTCTGCATCTTCTAATCTACTCCACTGATCCTCAGGTCTGTTCCTTTGTGAGTACCATGCTGATTTTATCACAGTAGCTTTGTAGTGTAGTTTCAAGTTGGGGATTGTGATACCCCCAGCCATGTCTCTGTTGCTTAGAATTGCTTTAGCTATTCTAGGTCTCTTATGGTTCCAAATGAATTTTTGGATTGTTTTCTCTAGTTCTGTGAAGTATATTGTTGAAATGTGAATTGGCATTGCATTGAATCTATATAGTAGTTTTGGAAGTATGGCCATTTTCACTATACTGGTTCTTCCTACCCAGGAGGAAGGGATGTCTTTCCATTTTCTTGTATCCTCTTCGATGTCTTTTTTCAGAGTGCTGTAGTTTTGAATGTAGAGGTCTTTTGCTTCCTTTGATTGATTCCTAGATATTTCATTTTTTTGTATGCTATTGTAAAAGGAATTGTTTCCCTAATTTCTCTCTCAGTGAGTCTGTTATTTGTGTACAAGAAGGCTATTGTTTTTTGTGTGTTGACCTTGTATCCAGCTACTCTACTAAATCTGTCAATTAAGTCTAGAAGTCCTCTGGCAGAGATTTTTGGGTCTTCTATGTAACGTATCATATCATCAGCAAATAATGACAGTTTAATTTCTTCTTTTCCTATCTTTATTCTTTTATTTCTTTGTCTTGTCTAATTTCTGTGGGAATGTTTCCAGAATTATATTGAACAGGAGTGGTGATACTGGGCATCCTTGTCTTGTTCCTGATTTTAGCATGAAAGTTTTCAGTTATTGACCATTTCGTATGATGTTGGCTGTTGGTTTTTCATAAATAGCCTTAATCAGGTTAAGATAAAGACCTTCTATGTCAATTTTAGGGTTTTTACCGTGAATGGGTACTGGATTTTGTCGAATGCTTTTTCTGCATTTATTGAGATGATCATATGGTTTTTGTCCTTGACTCTGTTAATATAGTGTATTACATTTATTGATTTACAAATGTTGAACCATCCTTGCATCCCTGGGACAAATCTGACTTGGTCAGGGTGTATGATCTTCTTGATGACCCTCTGTATTCTGTTTGCTAGTATCTTGTTAAGTATTTTTGCATCTATGTTCATTAGGGAGATTGGCCTGTAGTTCTCTTTTTGGGTTGGGTCTTTCCCTGGTTTTGGAATCAAAGTAAAACTTGCTTCCAGGAATGAATTTGGAAGCCTTGTTTCCCTTTCAGTTTCCTTGATGAGTTTAAGGAGTAATGGCCATAGTTCTTCTTTAAATATCTTGTAGAAATCAGCAGTGAAGCCATCAGGACCTGGGCTTTTCTTTGTTGGTAAAGGTTTTATTACATTTTCAATTTCACTCATTGTAATTGGGGTGTTTAGAATTTCTATATCTTCTTCATTTAACTTTGGCCATTTGTATGTATCTAGGAATCTGTCCATTTCTTCTGTGCTTTCCATTTTATTAGAGTACAGGTTCTCAAAGTAGATATTGATGATCCTCTAGATTTCTGTTGGATCTGTTGTGACTTCAACTTTTTCATTCTTAATTGCACGGATTTGACCCTTTTTGTTCCTTTTTTTAATAAGGATAGCTAAAGGTTTATTGATTTTATTTATTCTTTTGAAAAACAAACTCTTTGATTCATTGATGATTTTTATCATTCTCTCAGTCTCCATTGCATTGATTTCTGCTCTGATCTTTATAATTTCCTCTCTTGTATGAGCTTTGGATTTGTTATGCTCTTCTTTTTCTAGGAGCTTGAGGTTCTGCATTAGGTTATTTATCTGAGTTCTCTCTGTTTTCCTAATATGGGCATTCACTGCAATGAATTTCCCACATAGAACTGCTTTCATTTTTGTCCCCTAGATTCCTGTATGTTGTACTGGCATTATCATTTACTTGTAGAAACTCTTTAGTTTCCTCTTTAATTTCCTCTGTGACCCATTGGTTGTTCAACAGGGTGTTATTCAGTTTCCATGTGTTTGTGGGGGTTTTGCAGTTTCTTATGTTATTGATCTCCAATTTTATTGCACTATTGTCTGATAATATACAGGGGGTAACTTCAATTCTTTTACATTTACTTAGACATGTCCTATGAGCTAGCATATGGTCTATTCTGGAGAATGACCCGTGTGCAGCTGAAAAGAATGTGTATTCTGATTTTGTGGGGTGGAACACTCTCTAAACATCTATTAAGTCCATTTGTTCAATAACTTCGTTCAGTTCTAGAATTTCATTGTTAATTTTTTGTCCAGGTGATCTGTCTATTTGTGATAGTGGGATATTAAGGTCCCCCCTACAATTGTGTTAGTGCTTATTTCATTTTTCATGTCCCTTAATATTTGTTTTGTACAGTTGGGGGCATTCGTATTTGGTGCATATATATTTAGGATTGTCATCTCTTCCTCTTGGATTGTTCCCTTCACAAGGATGTAGTGACCATCTTTGTCTCTCTTAATTAGTTTTGGTTTGAAATCTACTTTGTCTGCAAATAAGATTGCTACCCCTGCTTTTTTCTGGGTTCCTGTTGTGTGGAGAACTGTTTTCCATCCTTTTACTTTCAGTCAATGAGTTTCTTTTTGAGTTAGGTGTGTTTCTTTTATACAGCATATTGTTGCATTTTCCTTTTTAATCCATTCTGCCAGTGTATTTCTTTTTTTTTTTTTTTTTTTTTTTGGTCTCTGGATCGAACTCGGGTCCTTGTGCTTGCAAGGCAGGCGGCGGAACCACTGAGATAAATCCCCGGCCAGTCTATTTCTTTTCCTTGGTGAATTAAGGCCGTTAACATTGATGGTTACAATTGATAGATATTGACATTGATTTTGAAAGATAATTTTGCAGTATACAACAGTCTAGGTTGGAAGTTATTTTCTTTTAGGGCTTGAAATACTTCACTCCAGGCTCTCCTTGAGCTGAGGGTTTGTGTTGAGAAGTCTACTGTGATTCTGATGGGCTTTCCTTTGTAGGTGACTTTTCTCTAACTGCTTGTAAGATTTTGTTCTTCTGTTGGGTTTCTGGGATCTTGACTATTATATGTCTAGGTGTAGATTTTTTTTTTGTTTGTGGCTAGTTGGAGTTCTATGTGCATCACTTATCTGTACGTCCAATTCTCTCCCTCTGGGAAGTTTTCCACTATTACTTCTGTGAACAGTATTTTTATGTCAATTGTACTTTCTCCTGTTTTTTCATGGACTCCTACCAGTCTTATGTTATTCTTCTTAGCATCATCTAGCAACTGCTGGATTGATTTCATGTGGTCTCTTACTATTTTTAAGAAATCTCTATTTTCATGGTCCTTAACCACGATCCTGTCTTCTATATCTGATAGTCTATCTTCAGATTCCCTTAATCTGCTGGGGATACTTTCAATGGAGTTTTTAATCTCCTGAATATATGTTTGAATCTGTTTCATGGATTCCATTTCTTTCTTATGTTAGGTGATCATGGTTTCCATTTCTTTCTTATGCTGGGCATTCATGGCTTCCAGCATGTTTCTGAGCTCATCTATTTTTTTTATCTGTTTCTGTTCTAGAGCCTCTAATAATGTCTTTCACTCTGCTCACCATCTCTGTAGATATCTGGGAGATTATTCCTGCTTTGAATTTTTGTAGAGCCTCATTCATCTGTTTTGTTACTTCCTGTGGTATCAGTTCAGGGTGTCCAGGTGGTTGATTATCGGACTTTTCCACCTCATTTCCCCCGGTGTTAACCCTTGTTGTGGTGGAAGTCTGAGTTTGTGCCTTGCTTAAATGTCTTCTCATTTTTGTTTTTGGTACTGTCCTTGGTTTAACTCCTGGGTTGATACTTCGAAATTGCTTATTGTAAGTTTTTTTGTTGCTTGTTATTAGAACCCTTATGGAATGATTGCTTCTCAGAGGTGTCTTCCAGATATAGCTGATCTTTTTGAGTTTTGAGTCTCTAATGACTCTGAAGCTATCTCATTTTCATTATATCAGGACGGACCACTGACTAGATCAATAACAACACCTTAGCCCAAGTGATACAATCAGCAACACCATAGCATCAAGTACATCTTAGAAATTGACATTTTGTGGTAGTTATTAATCTATCACCTTTAACTGTGTGAATTAAATCAAAATCGAGGACCAACCCAACATATGTTTATAGTGAATAAACTCTTTAATATAGCAACTTTCCCTTTGGGATGGGGAGTTAGAAGGAGTTGGGGAGGGAGGGATAGATAGGTAGAAGGATAGGGGAAGGTTAGCAGTGAGGCCAGAGGACACAAGCGAGAGAAGGAAAAAGAGAATAATAAAAAATAAAGAAGAAATCCAAATGATGGCCAGGACAGGAACAAAAAGGGAGAAGAACAATGTGGGACAGCAAGAGAGTGAATGTAAGAGAGAGAGAAAGGAAAGAGAAAAGAAAGAAGAAAAAAAGAGAAAAACAAAAATTTGCAAAGTGTAGGGAAAAAATTAAAGACAGCAGGAGATATACAGTATAATGACATTCATCATTGGAAATTTGCACCTTTACATAATCTCTCTCGGTTCTTATTTTTTTTTTGATGAATGTCATTATATTGTATACCTAAAATGTACCAATGATTAGAATGAATAATCGATAATGCAAAATAGGAAGAATAGGTCCAAAGGGGTAGGGGTAGTGGGAGAGGCAGGGGAAAGGAAAGAAGGGAAAGGAAAAATGCTGAGAAATGGGAAAAATGGAAATAAAGTCTTTGTAAATAGGGAAGGGTGGAGGAGGTGAAGGGAGGGCTAGGAATGGGGAAAAAATAAGAACCAAGATGCATTATGTAAAGGTACAATTCCCAATAAGAAATGTAATTGTGTTGTATACCTAAAATGTACCAATAGAAGAATTTAACAAAAAAAAAGAAGATTAAAAAAAACTAAACCAATAATACTAATTTTGGAAATAAAAAATAAAAATGAAAATGAAGTGCCTCCCTCAGGGTATGCCTCTGCTGTCACAATAGACAGTGTGGGTAGCAGTGTGCAGATATAAGTCAATGAGTCTCAGCAAGCCAGTCACAGACCCATGAGATTCAGGCAGATTTCTGGCTCCAAGTCCCAAGGTGAGCTCCCTGCCCTCCTGTAGGGTTGAACTCTGCAGGGTTGTACTGCAGGTTCCAGCTGCCCTTCCCCTGATGATAGTCCCTGTTCCGATGGGAGGTGATGATCCCTGCAACTTACCCAGTATGTTGGTCTGTTGATCCAGTGTCCCCTGTGTCTTTGTAGTGTAGAACCAGGTGGCAGTACAGCCAAGAGGCCAGAGGAGCGGGATGTGGGGGGGGGGGGGGGGTTCACGCAGGCGCCTGTGCAGCTAATTGGATCATGGCTGGGGATGCAGGCTGGATGGGGCAGGTTCCCTGTGACCGGGAACCCCTCTCCAGGGTCTGCGGATCTGTGGACTTATTTTCTATGAGACAAAAATATCTATCCTGTTTAAATCACTGTAATTCTGGATTTTGTGTTATTTGTGACTGAACTTAATTCGAGCTGTTAAATTAGTTATCTCCTTACTGTCAGTTTGCAAGAGATCACTGCTCATTTAGATATTAGCCTCTGTCTGCATGGATATGTGAGTGTTCATTTATGTAAGAATATTCAATAAATTCTAAAGTTAATCAATATATTTACCCTCTTGCTGAACAAAATAAAAATCTTTTTTTTTTTCGTACCGGGGAACAAACTCAGGTCCTTGCGCTTGCAGAGCAGGCGGCAGAACCACTGAGCTAAATCCCCGGCCCCAAAATAAAAATCTTGAGAACATTTTAACTCTGGTCACATCCTTCCTGCTTTCTTCTATTTTACCTAGTATTTTGTTATATGCTATTTTAATAAGATAAATCAAACATTATTATTGTTTTATATAGTCAATGTTTATTTATTTTCTCCTGTGATTATCAATATTTTTGTTTAATATTCTTTCTTGCATCTCATATTGTTTATCTGGAATTATTTTCCAACTAAATAATTTTGAATTTCCTTTGTTGACAGTCTATTGATGATAAACTTTATCAATTTAATTGATTTTAAAATTATCTATTTCATCTTCAATCTTGAAAGGTGGTTTTGGCTAAGTACACAATTCTAGGTTGTCAGCGATTTTTCACTCAGCACATTGAAAATATTTCATTTTCTTCTAGTTCAATTATTGTTTTTGAGAAATCAATAGTTTAACTTCCATTTCATTTTAGGATTCTATTTTTTTTTTTTTTTGGTGGATGCTCTGGTGATTTTCTCTTTGCCTTTGAAATTCCACAGTTTCAATATACATATCAGTATGGGTTTCTTTTCATTTATCTTGCTTATGAGAAATGCTATCTTTCAATAATTTTTGAAAATTCTCAGCCACTACCTTTTAATATTTCCTTTTTTCTCTCTAATCTCACTCTAGAATTCTAATTAATCATACATTAGACATTATCAGTCTCTTGTTCACGATCCTTGGCTTCTCTTTTATACTTTCTATTTCATTGTCTTACTGTATTTCATTTTGAATTTCTTCAGGCACAGATTCCAGTCCACTAATTTTCTATTCAGAAGTAAGTATTACTGTACAAAAACTAGATAGAATCAGGAGAATTATAATAACTAAAGGTAAGTAAAGATTTTCTAACTATGACTCACAATCCAAGTACAAGAAAAGTAAATATTCACAAATATGACTACATAAAATGAAACTGACTTTTGCATAGTAGGAAACACCATAAACAATATAGAAGTCTAATGAAAAATTGGGAAATAATTTGAAACATACAGCAAAGTAAAGATCTTCGATATACAAATAATTCTTAAAAATCAAGAGAAAAAAGTCCAAAATTTTGACAGAAAAGTGGACAGAAGTTGTGGGCTTATAAGTCACATAGAAGATATGAAAATGACCTTTACACTTAAGAATAAATGTTAAAACATGCCTTGGTGAAAGTGAGGGAAATTCTTGAATATTATTTGTAGAATGTAAACTGGACCAACTATTTTGGAAGAAAATACATAGAGTGAATTAATAAACTATGCTTCATGTATACAATAGAATACTTCGCTGTTGTGAAACAGAATGAGGAAGATACCAATGCTACTTCTCATATAAAAAGAAAGGAACAATGAGAAAATATGCATGGTTCAAAACAGTGATAAAGTTACCAGTTGAAAATAGATTGTT
The DNA here is from genome assembly GCF_053883595.1 of Heterocephalus glaber. NCBI lineage: Eukaryota > Metazoa > Chordata > Mammalia > Rodentia > Bathyergidae > Heterocephalus > Heterocephalus glaber. The sequence continues at coordinate 987,542 of NW_028258503.1, read as the reverse complement.
ATAATTTTAAGATTTCTATGTAATCCTCATGGTAACCACAAAGAATTATCTTCTCAAGCACCAAGGAACCAAGAGATTGGAATATCTAAATATAGCACAGAAATAAAAGAAGATATTCTCTTAGTCCATTTTGGGCTGCCATAACAGAACTCCACATAACAAATTACCAGACTGGGTAATTTATAATGTACAGAATGTGCAGAAATTTATTTCTCAGCATTCTGTAGGCTGAAAAGTCCACGATGAAAGACCAGCCTCTGTAAGGGCCTTATCATTGTGTTATCCCTTGAAAGAAAGCAAAAAGACAAGAGACAGAAAAGGGAATAGAAATTACCCTTTTATAACAAACTCATTCTCACAACAGCAGCATTAATCTACTCTACTCATGAGAGCAGCACCCTTACAGCCAAAAATTCTCCTACATTCCCACCTCTTAATACTATTACAATGGAAATTAAATTTCAGTGTGAGTTCTGGATATTCAAGCTATAGAAGATGCATTGAAGAGGGCCTACTCTCTAAGGATAGTTTTTACATTATCCGTGTCACCCCTCCCCCAAACTCTGGTGGAGCAATGTAAAAATACCCTACACTTGCAATAAAGAGGAAAATGAGCATAGAACTTCACATTAAATCCACGAACTAGTCTTGCCTATTAAAACTCAGCACTGGCTAGATCTTCTATAGTGCCAGACTTCAGGGCAGTACCCATGGACTGAGAATCAGTGCATGCCCCTCTGCCATGCCAGACTGCAGAGCCCTGGGCTTCAAGCATGTACAGTGGACTTGATGTCTAGTCTGTACCATCACTGAGCCAACTTCAGTGGCACTGATCATTATAGTCATAGCAGGCTACTTTAAACTGATAACAACTGATTATTTAAAAATTCCTATATTTTTACTTCATTCTCACATTTTGAATTTTTGATGCCACAATTTATATCTTTTTATATTTCATATCACTTAAGAATTACTGTAGCTACTCTTTTTAATATTTTTTTCTGTTTCCATTCATAGCAAAGGCATAAGTGCTTTACACACTGCCATTGCAGTATTAAAGCATTTCAATTTTTTGTACTTAGTTTTAACTGTGAGTTTTGTACTTTAATGATTTTAGCATCTTTTTCTTTTAGCCTGAAGATTTCCCTTTAGCATTACTTATGAGACATATCTGATGTGATGTACTCCCTCAATTTTATTTATTTAGAAGTCTTCATTTCTCTTTTATTTCCAGAAGGCAGCATTGCCATGTAAAGTATACTTGTTGCTAGTTATTTGTTTTGTTTTGTTTTTCTTTAGCATTATGAATATATCATCCCATTCTCTCATACCCCAATAAGGTTTCTACCATGAAATCTGCTCCTAACCTTATTATACCTCCCTTATATCATATTTGCTTTTGTTACTCTTGCTTCTGTAAGTATCCTCTCTTTCTCTTTGATTTTTGACAATTTGGCTATTTTACATCTTGGGAATAGTTTTATTTGGATTGAATCTGTTTGGAGACTTTTGACCGCAATGTGTCTGGATTTTATATCTTTCCTCAGAGTTGGAAATTTCCAGCTATTATTAAATGAGCATTCTTTTTTGTCTTTCTCTTCTCCCATTTTAATTCCTGTAGTTTAAATATTTGCTTTTCTGATATTGATCACAAATCACATAAGCGTCTTTCATTTCTGTTTATTCTTTTTCTTCCTCTGTATATTTTCAAATAACCTTTCTTTCTGTTCAGAGATTGATTTTTTTTTGCCTGATAAATTCCACTGTTGACACTCTTATTGCAGCATGTTTGTTATGGTTTGTGTCTAGATGTCCCCCTAAAGCATCATACAATCATAGGTGGGGCTTTTCAGAGAAGGCTGGATGTAGAGTGTGTGACTACACTCTGGATGTAGAGTCTACTGGATGTAGACTGTGGGATTGATTCATGGTGCAATGCTAGGATTAAGGGCGCTGGGATTAAAGGTGTATGATTATTAAATCAGTCCACTGATTGGTTTGTCACCAGCTCTAAGCCAGGTAACATAGATAGAATATAAAAGGGGAGGACCAGGGATTTAGCTCAGTGGTCCTGCCGCCTGCCTTGCAAGTGCAAGGTCCTGAGTTTGATCCCTGTTACCAAAAAAAAAAAAAAAAAATATATATATATATATATATATATATATATATATATATGGAGAAAGAAGCTGCTGATGTCACTAGTAGCTTGTTACCGTCTGCCTTCTGCCTGCCATGGACTGTTTCTCCTCTATAATGCCCCTCTGCCATACTGCCCTGCCTTGGAGACAGCTGACTATGGACTGAAACCTCTACATACTATGAGCCAAAATAAACCTCTTCTCCTTTAACTTTAGGTGTTGGATATTTTGTCTCAGCAATGAAAAAAAGTAACTAAGACAATGCTTCTGTTCATTCATTGTATTTTTGAAGCTTCAGAATTGTTTGATTTTTTTCACAATTTCAATCTCTGTTAAATTTCTTGTTTTGGCCATTTATTGTTTTCCTTGGTTTTGTTAAATTGTTTTTCCATATTTTCTTTAAGTTTACTGAGCTTCCTTACTATAATTATTTTTAATTATTTTCCAGTCAGTTCATAAATCTGTTTCTTTAAAGTGTATTATTTGTACTTTATTTTGTCCCTTTGGTGATATTTTATCACATTTCTCTGATTGTTCTTGATTTTTGGATCCATGAATTGGCATTTGTGCATTTAAATGAATAGAGATTTATTCCATTCTTTGGAGTCTGGCTTTGTCTGGGAAAGCTCTTTACCAGTAGGCCCATCCAGAGATTCTGGGCAGACCATCTGGCATTATTCAGGGGTAGGTTTTCTGTTGGAGTCTCAGACAGGCTGGCCTCATGATTGGGTCAGCAGCAGGTGGGCCTCTACTGCTTCAGGGTCCACAGTGTTGGCCCTTAAACCTGGAACCATGGGTTGGACTTGTTGATTGGGTCTCTCTGGTTGGAGCTGGAGCCTAGTTCTGCAAATGTAGGATTGAAGCTTATACTGGTGGGGTCCTGAAACCTGGTTCTATTGGGGGTACTGAGGGGGCCTTCAGGCCCCTAGCCAGCCTTTCCAAGTGCTGGATAGGTTCCAATATGGTCCTGCTTCCTAAATATACTGGGGAGATGTGGAGCCCGAGTCCATGAGGGCAGGCCTGGGTCCTGAGTCCACAGGGACTGAGCTGGAGCCTAGCTCTGCATTGTTCCTGAAGTGAGCCTGTTCTCTATGTCTGCTAGAGCAGACTTTGACTTTAGGTCCACTAGAGCTTTGGACCAGTCTGGTGGTGGGGCAAGTATGTAGCCTGTGTGCATGGGTTCCATTCTGGATCCTAGAAATGTAGACAATGACCTAGAGCAGTGGTGGTGAACCTATGGCACACATGTTGTTTTTCTTTTAAGACAAAAAGATGTTACTGTGTGAGGTTTTTTTTTTCTAAACCAAAACCTCAGTATTCAGGTTAAATTGCAGTGTTAGCACTTTTTGTTGGTTTAGGATTGCAGTTTGGGCACTTGTCTCTAAAAGGTCTGCCATCACTGACTTAGAGCATGAGGCTATGGAGCTTAGACTCATGCCTGGCTCTTTGGAGTCTGATCTAGTGGCTGAATGGGTGCTATACTGAAGGCTAGATCCATGAGAACTGGCTTGGGTCCTAGAACTGTGGGAGCTAGCCTGGAACCTGGGCTTTAGGTATGAGTCCATGAGGGCAGTCCAGCACTGCAGTCTCCTGGGATGGGCCTTGGATCCTGGATCTGTTGGAGCAGGTCTGGAAGATAGGGCTTTAGGGACTAACCTGGCACTGCACACCTGGAGACCATGTCCATGAATGCTGGTCTTGTCCATGAGGCCAGGGGTACTGATCTGGTGCTGGGAAAGGCTGAAGTCTGAGACTATAGAGGGCAATCCAATGCTGGGGACAGTCTGAAGCCCAAGACCACTGGAGCTACCCTGAACTCATGGTATACTGGAGCCTAAGTCTGTGGGATCTGGCTGAGTGATGTGGTATACTGAGAGACTGAGTCTACAAGACAGGTTTGGAGCCTGAGGCTGCACCAAGGTGGGCCTAGAGTCCAGAGGTATCACAATCTGACCTTGCTGCATTTTACTGGAATGAGCCTAGTACTGGGACCTGTGCCAAAGTCCAATGCTCGCTTTCCGTTTGTTTCTCTAACCAGCGTGTTGTTCTGTCTTGGGTTGGTGGAAGAACGATGCACATAATATTAAAATCATCCTTCCTATCCTCTTCAATGTGTCTTTTCTTATTTCATGCTCTACCCTCATGCTTTACTTTCTCATCTAGTTTCTTTAGTACTTGCGATGGTATTTTAATATGTAAAGAGTTGTTCAAATTAATGTTTGTGTGAGGGGATGGATCCTATGTTGCCATCTTGTTGATTTCCAGACCTCTTATGTACTTGCTGTTTGATGTTTCTGTGGAGGAATGGGAGTTGGAGCTGTTTACTTTGCCATTTTATTACATCAATCTTCTAGCCTAATGTGTAAACACAGTATTTGGATTTATATTTCCAAGCTAAAGACAAAAAGAATCTAGATAAATATCGAAATATCCATTGCGTTTATTGCATTGTACAGTACACCTGTCCTATGGTGTTACTGCTAATTGTAATGAAACAAGAGAAAACCCAAACTGAGAGATAATCTATACACCAACTGACCTGTAGTGTCTATAAAAATGTACATATAATGAAAGATAAAGGCAAATTGAGGAACTGTTCCTTATTAAAGAAAACTAAAGTGACATAAAACTAAATGCAATGCATGTTCCAGGTTTTAATTGATTGAAAAAACATACTGAGAAAATCTAAATAAAATCTGTAGATTAGGTAACAGCATTTTATCAGTGTTAATTTTCTTTTCCTAAATTTTACCTTAATTATGTATGAGAACACCCTTGTTTTTAGGATGCATAGAAGGCATTTAGGGGTAAAAAGGATATGTCTGCTACTCATTCTTGAATTGTTCAGCACACAAATAAAAATAAAGAGTATGTAATAATACATATCACATAATATGGAAAGGGAGCAAGAGTAGCAGCAAATGAGTATAGGAAACATAGATATATGTAAAGCATAGCGGTACAATTTTAACATTTAAAGAATCTGGGTGAAGGGTACATAGGATACTTTGCAATGTTCTAAGTCTGAAATTATCAGAATAAAAAGTTCACAGAAAAATAACTTTTAATTTATAGAAGTTCAAATCTAATAATTTTATTATACATTTTGATCCTCATTTATACTTTCAGTTTCTCACACCAGAAAAACTATTCAGTATTTACACATGTGTCCTATTTATTTTATTTGAGTATGGTCTCAATGTGCATCCATTTAGCTATAAATGTCTCTAGTTTCTCATTCTTTGTGACTGAGTGGTACTCCATTTTATTAAAAAAACACACACACATCTTCTTTATCCAATCACGAGTTGATGGGCACTTGGGCTGTCTCCAAGTTTTAGCTATTACAAACTGTGCTGCTATAAACACGAGTGCACGTATATCACTGTGGTATGATTCTTTTAATTCTTTTGGGAAGATATCCAGCAGGGGAATAGCTGGGTCAAATGGGACCTCTAATCCTAGTTTTTTTGGGTATCACCATCCTGACTTCCACAGTGGTTGCACCAGTCTGCACTCCCACCAACAGTGGAGCAGTGTTCCTCTTTCCCCACAGCCCCGCCAGCATTTGTTATTTGTTGATTTCTTGATAGCAGCCATTCTTTCTGGAGTGAGGTGGAATCTCAGCATTGTTTTCATTTACATCTCGAATGACCAGTGATATTGAACATTTTCTCATATATTTATTTTCTGTTTCTACTTCTTTGTCTGTTCATGTCTGTTCATGTCTGTTTCTTTTTGGGATTGGGTCTTTAAATTTGGGGGGGTCTGATAGATAATGTGAAATAGGAAGAAAAGGTCCAAAGTAGAAGGGGAAGGGGAAGTGGGAGGGGTAGGGGAAAGGAAAGAAGGGAAAGGAATAAATATGAGAAAAGGAAAAAATGGAAACAAACTCTTTGTAAATAGGGAAGGGTGGAGGGGTTGAAGAGAGGGCAGGGGAATGGGGAAAAAAATAAGAACCAAGATACATCATGTAAAGGTACAAATTCCTAATGATGAATGTCAACATAATGTATACCTAAAATGTACCAATAAACTTAATGAATTTAAAAAATCTGATAATTTTAGTAACTTTATTTTTGCTCATGTTTTAAAGTATCTTATTTCTTAAAAAATATTAGGTCTATTTTATATTTGGTATGTCCAATAAGTTCAATATCTGAAGTCCCTTGGAGATGTGATTCTGCTATAAATTTTGAAAAACATTTTTTCCTGTCTCAGAATTATGGTGCCTTATTTCCATCAGTGTTTTCTAGTTTTTCACTTTAAAGGCACTTGTTCCTTGGAACTTTATATGTAAAAAAAATTGTTTTTTCCTTTGGTTGATACTACATTCCTCTAGAGAGCATTTGTGTTTGCTTCTGCTGGTTTTGTTTGGACACCACAAAGCTGAAACAATTGTAAGTTAAATTTTCTGGTTGGGACTTGTGGTTTTGAGGGACCACGCATGTGATGTGTGTTTTGGGCCACAAACCTACGCTGAGAGTTTTGGCTAGAAATTCCAAGGGGAGCATTCTCTCTCTCTGTCTCTCTCTCTCTCTCTCTCTCTCCCCCCACCCCCTTCCCGCCCCCCCACCCCAATGTCAAGATTAAGCATGTGGGTTGTTTTTGCTATCCTTTTCTGTTCACCTTAACACTGGTAGTGAAGATTTTTAGTTTTAACTAAATGTAGTATCCTATCAGCAAGATAGCTGTCAATTTTGGATTGGCCATAGGATTTATACCCTGTTTCCTATGCTCGGTGCACGCCTCACAACAGAAGCTCAAGGTCACTCATACTTGGCAGAGATAGCTTCTGAGTAAGTGCTGGCTTTAGGAGTCACCTCTTTAGAGCTCTACTTTAACTTTATTTTTCCATCTCTATGGATTTCTTTCTCTATAGCTTGGACTTATTTAAAGTGTATTATATTGTAAACCACTTATATTTTTATATCCTTGTAAAATTACCTTCATTGGGAAGAGTCATGCTCTAAGCAATTATGATATTTCAGCCACTTTGTATTCTTTGTTTCTTACTTTGTTGAGTATAATCAAAAATATTGTTTTTAAAACCTATACCTTAGCTAGGGTGGGAATACAGCTGAGTGGTTCAGTGAGTGCTTGCCTAACATATGTGAGATCCTGATTTCAATCCTCAAGATGACAAAAAATAAAAATAAATAAATATAAAAATGTACTGTAAAATATTTCTTAAAGTTTGCTTCATTGCTTTAAAGGTATAATTGTTTTTATGTTTTTCTATGGGAATAAACATGTCTGTCTTATGTTTGAGAAATGTATTTATATTTTTATTTTTAAATTTTATTTTATTCTTGTGGAACTGGGGATTGAACCCAGGGCCTTCTAACTGAAATATATTTCCAGTCCTTCTTTTTAATTTTTAAATTTTGAGACAGGGTCTCAGTTGCTAAATTGCCCAGCCTGGGCTCCAACTTGCAATCCTCCTGCCTCAGGATTACAGAGTGCTGGGATTATAGGTGTGTGCCACCATGCCTGGCTCTATATATACATTTTAAATTAATTTATTTCTTTTTATTAGTACATACTTTATACAAATGTATGTATATATTTCTAATACATGATGATTACATTCCTTATGGGTTGTGGGTATATGTATATGACACATCTCAATTCTTTCTTTTCTAAACCTCCCCTCCCCTTTTGTTCATCTCTTAATCCCCTACCCATATGAGAAAAGTCTATCTCCTTATTATTATCCTTTATTTTGCTCTTTATATTTTGGGTTTCTCATATAAGAAAAACCATGCAATATTTAAGCATATGTGTCTGATTTATTTCACTTAAAATTATGGTCTCAAGGTGCATCCATTTTCCTACAAATGACTCAAGTTTATCCTTTGTGGCAGAGTAGTACTCCATTGTGTATAAATACAACATTCTTTATGCATTCATTTGTTGCTGGATATATTGAAGATTTAGCTATTGTGAATTGTGCTGCTATAAACATGGGTAGGCATGTATCACTGTAATATGATGACTTGAACTCTTTTGGAAAGATAACTACAAGGGGAATAACAAGGTCAAATAGAATTTCTAATTTTAGTTTTCTGAGGAATCACCATACTGATTTTCATAGTGGTTGTACTAGTTTACATTTCCACCGACAATGTGGAAGGGTCTCTTTTTCCCTGCAGTCTTATCAGCAATTGGTACTTGATTTCTTACTGATAGCCATTCTTCTGGAGTAAGGTGGAACCTTAGTGTGGCTTTAATTTGCATTTCTCTAATGACCAGATATAATGAACAGTTTTTCATGCATTTATTACCTATTTGTACTTCTTCTGAGAAGTTATTGTTTATTTTACTTGCTCATATTTTGATTGAGTCTTTCATTTGTAGGATCTATTTTTTGAGTTCTTTACATATTCTAGATATTAGGCCTCTGTCTGTGGAATAACCGCAAAAATATTTTTCCCATTCTCTAAGTTTTTTTTTAACCCACCCCAGCAATCTAGCTCTAAAGAGGATAAAGCCAATGACTTTCCTCACAAGAGCTCACGACTAATGTCGCTTTGCTATCAAAATCTGTATTTCTGATCCGTTATGAGCATTGAGACAAGATTCAAAAATTCCCAAAGAAGCACAGTGCACATTGTGATCACCTATTCAGCAACAGCGAGCACTGCATTCAAAACGATCTCATCCCAGGAATTAAATAAGGTCAGCCACATTCATGGGCATTTCTTCCACTGTAGTATTGTAGAAAGTCTCAGTGTCACGAAGAATCCTGTCTTCTTCAGTAACAAAGTTTATAGCCACACCTTTCCTCCCAAATCAATGCCCTCTGCCAATCCTCTGGGCTTCCATGTTCTCTGTTATAATCCGCAGAACCACCAGACATGATCCAAAGAACCACTCAGCGCTTAACTGAAAAAGCCCCATTCTGTAAGTTGTGTCTTCACTCTATTGGCTGTTTCTCCACTCTATTGGTTCTTTCATTTGCTGTCCAGAAGCTTTTTAATTTGATATGATCCCACTTGTTGATTCATGGTTCTATTTCTTGTTTAATTGAGGTTCTGTTCTAAAAGTTCTCATCTATGTCTATGACTTCAAGAGTTTTACTGATTTTATTTTCTAGCAGATTGTTTATTTGAATATTTAGATGATTGATGCATTTTGATTTTAGTTTAATACGTGGTGAGAGATATGGGTCTAGATTCAATCTTTTACATGTGGATAGCCCATTTTCCCAGCACTATTTATCGAAGAGACTATCTTTCCTCCAGTGTGTGTTTTTTTCTGCATCCTCTGTTCTGTTCCATTGATCCATATCTGTTTTTGTGCCGGGACTATGTTGTTTTTAGGTTTGTAATATAACTTTAAAATCAGGATTGTGATGCCTCTTGCTTTGCTCTCATTGCCCAGGATTGCTTTCATTATTCTGAGTCTCTTCTGGTTCTATATGAATTTGAGGATTGTTTTCTTTAGTTCTGTGAGGAATGCTATTGGTATTTTGACTACGATTGTGTTAAATCTGTATATCAGTATTGGAAGTATGGCCACTTTGACTATATTGGTTCTGTCTATCCAGGAACAGATGATATATTTCCATTTTCTGATATCCTTTTTGATCTTCTTTTTCAGAATACTGTAGTTTTCTTGTAGAAGCCTTTCACTTCCTTCATTAAGTTAATTCCTAAATATTCAATTTTTCTTGATGCTATTGTGAATGTTATGTCTTCCTAATTTCTTTTTCAGTGAACTCAATCTTAGTGTACAGGAATGCTATTGATTTTTGTGTGTCGATTTTGTATCCTGCTACATTGCTGAATTTGGTTATTAATTCTAGGAGTCTTTGGTGGAATTTTTGGATCTTCTATATAGAGAATCATGTCTTCTGCAAACAATGATAATTTGACTTCTTTTCCAATACATATCCCTTTTATTTCTTTTTCTTGCCTGATAGCTCTTGCTACTGTTTTTTGTTGTTGTTGTTGTTTTTTGGTACCGGGGATCGAACTTGGGTCCTTGCGCCTGCACAGCAGTTCCTAATGTTTTGAGTAGTATGTTGAACAGGAGTGATGGTAGTGGACATCCTTGTATTTTTCATGATTTTAGAGAGAAAGCTTTCAGATTTTCCCCTATTTAATATGATATTGGCTGTAGGTTTGTCATAAATGGCATTTATCAGATTGTGAGAAAGTTCCTCTATATCTATTTTCTTCAGTGTTTTTATCATGAATAGATGTTGGATTTTGTCAAAGGCTTTTTCTGTGTCGATTGAGTTGATAGTGTGATTTTTGTTTATGTGATGTATCACATTTATTGATGTGCATATGTAGAACCATCCTTGCATCCCTAGAATGAAGCCTACTTGGTCCTGATGTATGATCCTTTTTATGATTTGTTGCATTTTTTGGCCAGAATCTTGCTGAGGATTTTTTCGTCTGTACTCACGAGAAAGAATGATCTATAATTCTCATTGTTTTGTTGGATTCTTGTCTGGTTTTGATGCTAGTTCCTAGAAATGACTTTGTGAGTACTCCTTCCCTTTCAATTTTATTAAAGATCTTGAGCAATATTAACGTTAAATCTTCCCTGAAAGTTCTTGTAGAATTCAACAGTCAATCTATTCAGACCTGGGCTTTTCTTAGTTGGTAGGTTTTTGTTACTGTTACAATTTTATTGCCAGTGGTTTTATTTATTGCCTTGGTTCACTTTTGGTAATTTGTGTGAATCTAGGAATCCATTCATTTCTTCTGAATTCTATAATTTATTAGCATACAGGCTTGTGAAGTAGTTGCTAAGCAGTGTCCATTGTGATTTCACCCTTTTTGTTTCTAATTGCATTGATTTGGGTCTTTCCCTTTTTTTTTTTTTTTTTTTGGTAAGATTGGCTAAGGGTTTATTTTGTTTATTCTTTTGGAGAACAAGCTCTTTGATTCATTGTTTCTTGTTCTTTTAAATTTTTAATTTCATTGATTTCTGCTCTGATTTTTACAATTTCCTTCCTTGTACTAGCTTTGGATTTGGATTGTTCTTGTTTTTCTAGGAACTTGCGAAGAATCATTAGGTCATTTATTTGGGTTTCCTCTGTTTTTTGGATGGGGGTATTCACAATTATGAACTTACCTCTTAGGACTGCTTTCATTTTGACCCATAAGTTCTGGTATGTTGTACTGGAATTATCGTTTAATTCTAGGCACTGTCTTATTTCTTCCTTGATTTCTTCTGTAACCTATTGGTTTTTCAAGAGGGTATTGTTTAATTTCCCTGTGTTTGCATAAATTCTGTAGTTTCTTTTGCCATTGATTTCCAGTTTCATTGTGTTATGATTTGATAATATGCATGGTATAGTTTAAATTTTTTGCATTTGCTTAAACATGTTTTATTGGCTAGTATGTGGTCTATTTTGGAGAAAGTCCCAGGTGCTGCTCAGAAGCATGTGTATTCTGTTATTATTGGGTGGAACACTCTGTAGATATCTATTAAGTCCATTTGTTTGAAAGTTTGTTTCAACTCTGGTACTTCTTTGTTTTTTTGTCTAATTGATCTATTTGTGACAGTGGGGCATTGAGGTTCCCCACTCTAAGTGTACTGATGTTTATCTGATCTATTATTTCTAGTAGTACTTGTTTTATGAAGTGGGATGTACAGTTATTTAGTGCATATATGTTAATAATTTTTATCTCTTCCTGTTGAATTGTTTCCTTAACCAATATGTAGTGTCCTTCTTTGCCTCTTCTAATAAGTTTTGGCTTGAAGTCCACTTTGTATGAAAATGGGATAGCTACTCCTGCTTGTTTCCTGTTGCTTGGAATATTGTTTTTCATCCTTTGATATTTAGTCTATGATTTTTTGGTGGGGGGGAGTTAAATGTCTTTCTTTTCTTTTCTCGCTATGTAGTTCAGACTGGCCTTGAACTCACCATGTAGGCCAGGCTTGTCTGGAACTCACAGCAACCCTCCTGCCTCAGCCTCCTGAATGCTGGGATTACAGGCATACACCACCACGCCCAGCTAAATGTGTTTTTTGTATACAGCATACCATTAGGTTTTCTTTCTTGATCCTTTCTGCCAATCTGTGATTGGGGAACTGCGACTATTCACACTGAAAGTTATTACTGAAAGGTATTGACTTATTCATGTCATTGCATTATTTTCCTGTTGCTGACTCCCTTTCTTTTCCTTTTACTTAACTGATAACCCTACATGGTATATTCATTCTAGATCTTTTAGCTACATTATGTCTTTCTAGGATATCCTTGAGAATTTTCTGAAGTGCTAGTTTGTTGTTCATGAATTTTTAGATGCTCTTTATCATGAAATATCTTTTTTCTCCATTAAGTTTGAAAGACCATTTTGCAGGATATATGTCTATGTTTCAAATTGTTTTCCTTCAGGGCCTGAAGCACTTCACTCCAGGCTCTTCTGGCCTTTAAGGATTGTGTTGAGAAATCTGCTGTAATTCTAATGGGTCTACCTTTATAAGTGATTCATTGCTTTTCTCTAACAGCATTTAAGATTCTGTACTTGTTTTGTACTTCTAGTATTTTCACTATGATATATCATGGAGAGATTCTTTTCTTATCATGGCTATTTGGGGTTCTATATGCATCACTTATCTGTACATTGAATTCTTTTCAAAATTTCTCTTAAATCCAACCCAGTCACACCTTGTCCCTACCATCTCAATAAAATTCATCTTCTAAAGGACAACAAAGACCCCCCATATTGTTAAGTCCATTAACAAACATGGCTACTGCCTGCCTTTATTTATTTATTTTGAAAATCAACATACTGATACATAATTGAGATACATAAAAGAAAATGAATTCATTTTAAATTTACATTTTATGTGTTTAACATATGTATGTTTGTGTGTGTATAACATATATTTCACCCCACAAAAATTTTCCTTCTCCCCATTACACTCAATTTCCCAATATTACATCCCTTATCTGAGATAAGCATTGATCTCATTGTTATCGCCATTGTTTAGCCTTTTCTTGAATTTCACATTAGTGAGATAGTAGTCTATACACTTGTAGCTGTCTTCTTTTTAACACAGCATAATCATTTTGACATTCATGCTTACTACAGTGTATATCAATAGCATGTACCTTTTTATTCTTGAGTAATATTCACTATATTATGTATTATAGTTTGCTTATTCATTAACCTGTTCATGGTCATTTGGGTTGTTTTCTATTCAAAGCTTTTATGGATGAAATTCCTGTGGACATGTGATTATCTCTGGTGTTATAAATTATTTGATATTTGGTTTCATTTCTCTTGGGTAAATACCTGAGAGGAATTGCTGGTATACTTAACTTCTCAGAAATTGCTGAGGATTTTCCTGAAGTGTTAGTATCATTTCACATTCTGACTAGCAATGTATTAGTATTCTAGTTCCTCCACATCGTCACTAACAGTTCATATGATCAATTGTTTTAAATTTTAGTCATTCTAATAGGCACATAATGTTGTCTAGTTGCAGTTTTAATTACATTTTCTTAATGGTAATGATATTTGGCATCTTTCGATACACTTGTTTTTCATTTCATATCTTCTTTGAGAAAGTATCTGTTCACGTGTTTGCACATTTTAAATTGGAGTATTCGTCTTATTTTTTTTTTGAGTAGAATACATTTTTATTATACAACCTTTAATTTTAAAAAAATGATTCTTTTCACAGAATACATTTTCTCATTAGCAATTCCCACAATGGAAAAGTAATTACTTACAGTTTTATATTGGAGGTCAGATTATTTCAGAAAAAGTAAAAGACATTTGAGAATTAATTGTTTGGAATTTGTAATATTCTGATAAATCTGCAAGATCTCTTCCCTAAATGGGCCTCTAAATTCAGAAACTCTCCAAGCTTTTCTTCCTAGAATTTAGAAATCTGTAATGTGAGATATCAGCATTTTCTAATTTTAAAGTTTCTCTAGGACACAAAATAATCATCATCTTGTACCAACTGGACAGGGACATTTCCAAACATTAAATACTGTCTGATTTTCTGCAAAGTCTTTACTCATGAATTAATAGTCTTTCCCTTCATCTATTATTCCCAGGAAAAATACAAAAGCATGATCATGTATTGATAGTAATAAAGGTGAATTCTCCTTAAGAGACTCGATAAATTAAAGGCAAAAGCTCATACATAATGTTTAGTTATACTGAGTCTTGTGAATTGGGAGACAATTCCATTAACTCACCTGAAGGACCCTAGTTAGCAAGACAGACTCCATATTGCTGCTAAACGACCCACCTGCCTGCCCTTTAGATAAACTGATCTTTTGGACTTAATACCTTAAGAATTGGTTGTATGCCTCTTTGCCTCTGCTCTGTCATGCCTTTCAGCTCACAGTAGGCAAAAAATAACGGATTAGCGCCAGGGATTTAGCTCAGTGGTTCTGCCGCCTGCCTCGCAAGTGCAAGGACTTGAGTTCAATCGCCAGTACCAAAAAAAACCCAACAAAAAACAAAAACGGACAAGTCCATTGGCCCTTATCGCACGGTTATTTTCAGAATTTCAATTTTGAGGAAAAGATTTGAGCGGCATTGTATCCAAGAAATAGTGAGACTGAGTTGTATATTTTGGTGATGTTGCACCCAGTGAGAAAGAACCAACCAGAGACCGATATTAAATCCACACAGGAGTTTATTACCGGGCCGGGACCTAGCCGAGCATTGGACTCGAGCCTCGACTGGGGGGAGATTAACATATTTTATACACCTTTGAGGCCAGCAGTTTCTAGGCCCCCCTATGGGATAGAACTGGTAAAGCAAGCAAAAGGTACAGAAGCGGAACGTCCTGCTGTTAGAACATTTGTAAAACAATAGTTGATTCATTGTTGTTTCTAAGAGACTCTCTAAGGGGAGGAGGTTTCTAAGCTTCCTCCTTTTGAGTTTATCGTCTTATTATTTAATTGTAATAATTCTTTATGTTTTGTAGATCACAGTTTTGGAGTGCAAATATTTCTCCCAGTTTGTGACTTGTCTCACTTTCCTAAGAAACAGGAATTTTTAATTTCTTTTAGAAATTAATTTCTTTTAGAACAACAGAAATACATCGTCTTCCATTTCTGAAACCTAAAAGTCCAAAATCAAGGTGTTAGCTCTCTGGGAAGACTTTAGGAAAGAATCTTTTCTGGAACTCTCTGCTAGTTTCTCTTAGCTTTAGACATTTGCTTGCTTCTAGATGGCCATCTTTTTTCAGTGACTTTTCACATTTTCTTCTGTTTTTCTGTATCAAATTTTTTCTTTTAAAAAGGACAACTGTAGGGCTGGGGGTCTAGCTCAGTGGTTCCAGCATCTGCCTCGCATGCACAAGGTCCTGAGTTCAATCCCCAGTACCCCAAAAAAGGATAACTGTAATACTGTATTAGAGACCACCTTAAATCTCATTTTAGCTTAACTCTGTAAAGACTCTATGTCTAACTAAGGTCACATTCTGCTGTGTGTTAGATTCCAATATATTATTTTTAGGGTAACACCATTCAGCCCATAAAAATGAATTCTCCTGACATATGAATGGAATTGCTATTGAAGGTTACAGCACTATTCAGAACCAAACATTTCAAGTAGGTGCTTTTGTCAATTCATCCAGGGTTCATCTTTGTTTGGTGTGCTGCTTAATCCAAGTTATTATATAACTGTGTATTTAGAATCAGTAGTCTTGAGGTGGGTGGTTGGCCTTGAATTAGTCTCTTTATCCTTTATTTTTTCTTTTTAAGTTTTTGTAAAATACATGTAGCATAAAAGCTGCCATTTTAACCATTTTAAGTGTACTATTTAACAGTGTTCCCATTGCTGTGGAAATACATTTTAAACTTTTTCAGCATCTGATTTATCAATTTTTTGTGATTCATACTTCTGCATAATTACAAATCTTTGTTTCCTCAATGCTGGAAATATTCTGTCCTATTTTCCTTTTGAAATTTTCTTAGTTTTATGATTTATGTTTAGGCTTATGGTATATTTTGAGTTAATATTTGTATGTGATACAAAAGTAGAATTCACATTTTTTCATATGAATATCTATTGTGCTAGCACTATTTGTTGGAAAGATTTTTCACCATTGAATTATATTCATGCCCATGTTAAAAGTCAATTGATCATAAATATAATTTATTTCTAGACTCTCAATTCTGCTCCATTGTTCCATATGTATGTTTATAATTGTATCACATTGTCTTTATTACTTATAACTTTATAGTAAGTTTTGAAGTTGGAAAGCAAAAGTACTGACACTTTGAACTTCTTTTCTAGCATTGTTTTTGTTATTCTGAATCCTTTCCATTTTGTGATCAGTTTGTCAATTTCTGAAAAATATCTTATTGTAGGTTTGATAAGGATTACATTACTTCTATAGATCAGATCAATCTGAGGATAATTTCTATCTTAGTACTATTGAGCCTTCCAATTAATGAACACGGAATGCTTCTTCCTTTAAATCTTTAATTTTCCTTAACAATATTCTAGGTTTCCAGTACACAAACCTTACATTACTTTTGATATGCTTATTTCTAAGCATTTTAACAACTTTAGTGCTACTGTGAATGGAATTGATTTCTTAATTTCATTTTGGATTTTTCTTTGCTGTATATGAAATACAAGTGATTTTTATATATTGAATTTGTACTTGTGAGCTTATTGAATTCATTTAATTTTAATTATATCTTTGGTCTAATGTCTTTTTAAAAATTAATTTTTGATGCATTAAATTGTCTTTATTTGATATATACATGATTTTTTGATAGACATTGTGGAGTGATTATTACCACTAAAGTATGCATTACACTATATGGTTACTATTTTTGCATGAATGTTGAGAACATTTAAGATATACACTCATCAATTTCAAACATATAATATGCTAATACTAACTATTGTTACCATACTTTACATTACATCTTCAGAACTTGCTTATCATAAAACTAAAATGTTGTATCCTTTGACCCAAAATGCCTCCATTTTCTTCCCCCCAAATCCCTGCCCACTGCCTTTCTACTCTGTTTTTTTATAAGTTCAACCACTTTAGAGTCCTTGTGTGATATCTTGCAGTATTTTCTTTCTGTGTCATAAATATAAAAGTTATTCCATGTAGCATAATATTCTCCAGGTCCATCTGGGTTGTTAAAAATGACAGGATTTACTTTTTTAAAAAATAGAACAGCATTATATTATATGTATATATATATGTATATATTAAAATTTCTTCATTCATTCATTCATGGGCAGTTAAGTGGTTTCCACATCTTGGCCATTGTGACTAGTGCTGCAATAAACATGAGAGTGCAGATAGATATTGATTTCAAATCCTTAGGATATGTATGTAGAAGTGGGATTTCTGGAACAAATAGTAATTTATTTTTAAGTTTTTGAAGATCTTTCATACTGTTTTCCATAGTGGATGCAAAAATTTATATTGGAAACATTATGAAAAGTTTTCCTTTTCTCCACATCCTCAACAATATTTGTTATCTGTTTTTTAAAAATAACCATCGTAATAGTTGTGAGGGGACTTGTCATTCTGGTTCTGACTTACATTTCCCTCATGATTAGTGATATGAATGACCTTTTCATATTCCCCATTGGTGATATGTATGTCTTTGGTAAAATTGCCAATCAAGCCTTTTGCCCATTTAAAAAAATTAATTTTATTGGTACATTTAAGGTATACAATATAATGATATTCATCATTGGAAATTTGCACCTTTACATAATCTCTCTTGGTTCTTATTTTTCACCCTTCCCCTGCCCTCCCTTCACCCCTCCACCCCTCCCTATTTACAAAAACTTTGTTTCCATTTTTTTCTCATATTAATTCCATTCCCTTCTTTATTTTCCCCTACCCCTTTAACTTCCCCTTCCCTTTTGCCCCTTTTCTTGCGGTTTCACATGACCTATTATACATTTTAGTCCTTATTTACACTTTCAGTTTCTCACACTAGAGAAACTATTCAGTATTTACACGTGTGTCCTATTTATTTCACTTAAGAGGATGGCCTCAATGTGCATCCATTTAGCTATAAATGTCTCTAGATTCTCATTCTTTATGGCTGAGTAGTACTCCATTTTATTTAAAAAAACACATCTTTATCCAGTCTTCAGTTGATGGGCAATTGGGCTGCTTCCAAGTTTTAGCTATTACAAATTGTGCTGCTATGAACATGGGTGCACATATATGACTGTGGAATGATTCTTTTAATTCTTTGGGGAAGATACCCAGCAAAGGAATAGCTGGGTCAAATGGGACTTCCAATCCTAGTTCTTTGAGGTATCGCCACACTGATTTCCACAGTGGTTGCACCAGTCTACACTCCTAACAAGCATTGGAGTAGGGTTCCTCTTTCCCCACAGCCACTCCAGCATTTGTTGTTGCTTGATCTCCTGATAGCAGCCATTCTTTCTGGAGTGAGGTGGAATGTCAGCATTGTTTTCATTTGCATCTCTCGAATGACTAGTGATGTTGAACATTTTTTCATGTATTTATTTGCTATTTCTACTTCTATGTCTGAGAAATATCTGTTCATTTCAGATGCCCATTTTTGGATTGGGTCTTTAAATTTGGGAGGTCTGATCTTTTTAAGTTCTTTATAGATTCGAGATAGTAGACCTGTGTCTGAGGAAGAACAGGTGAAGATTTTTTCCCAGTGTGGGTTGTCTCTTCACAGTGCTGGTGGTTTCTCTTGCTGTGCAGAAGCCTTTTAATAAGAAGAGATCCTACTTGTTGATTGTTTGTGCTAGTTCACGGGCAACTGAGGTTTTGTTCATAAAATCTTTTCCTACACCGATGTCTTCAAGGGTTCTACCTAACCTCTGTTCCAACTGGTTCAGAGTTTCTATTTTAATATTTAGATCTTTAATCCATTTTGATTTTAGTTTAGTGCATGGTGAGAGATATAGGTCTAGTTTTAATCTTTGGCAAGTTGAAACCCATTTTTTCCAGCACCATTTATTAAAGAGGCTATCTTTCCTCCAGTGAGGGTGTTTGGCTCCTTTGTCAAAGATGAGGTGGCTGAGTGTGTCTGGAATTGTTTCTGCATCTTCTAATCTGTTCCACTGGTCTTCAGGTCTGTTTGTTTGCCAGTACCATGCTGTTTCATCACAGTAGCTTTGTAGTATAGTTTCAAGTTGGGGATTGTGATACCCCTTACCTTGTCTTTATTGACTAGGATTGCTTTTGCTATTCTAGGTCTTTTCTTGTTCCAAATGAATTTTTGGATTGTTTTCTCAATGTCTGTGAAGTATGCTGCTGGAATTTCAATAGAGATTGCATTGAATCTATATAGAAGTTTTGGAAGTATGGCCATTTTCACTATGTTGATTCTTCCTAACCAGGAGCAAGGGATGTCTTTCCATTATCTGGTATCCTCTTCAATCCCTTTTTTCAGAGTGCTGTAGTTTTCAGAGTAGAGGTCTTTGATTTCTTTTGTTAGTTTGATTCCTAGGCATTTCAGTTTTTTGGATGCTATTGTGAAAGGAATTGATTGCCCCATTTCTCTCTCAGTGAGTCTGTTCTTTGTGTACAGAAAAACTATTAATTTTTCTGTGTTGACTTTGTATCCAGCTGCTCTACTGAATTTGGTTATTAAGTCTAGAAGACTTTTGCTGGAGTTCTTGGGGTCTTCTATATAGAGTATCATGTCATCTGCAAATAATGACAATTTGACTTCTTCATTTCCTATCTTTATTCCTTCTATTTCTTTTTCTTGCCTAATTACTCTGGATAATGTTCCCAAAACTATATTGAACAGGAGTGGTGATAGTGGACATCCTTGTCTTGTTCCTGATTTTAGTTTGAAGGATTTCAGTTTTTGACCATTTAGTATGATATTGGCTGTTGGTTTTTCATAGATGGCTTTTATCAGATTGAGGTAGAGACCATCTGTTCCAATTTTTATAGGGTTTTTATCATAAATGCTTGTTGGATTTTGTCAAGTGCTTTTTCTGCATCTATTGAAATGATCATATGGTTTTTGTCCTTGGCTCTATTAACATACTGCATTACATTTATTGATTTATGTATGTTGAAGCATCCCTGCATCCCTGGGATGAATCCCACTTGGTCAGGGTGTATGATCTTCGTGATCTTCTGCATTCTATTTGCCATTATCTTATTAAGGATGTTTGCATCTATGTTCATTAGTGAGATTGGCCTATAGTTCTCTTTTTCAGCTGGATCTTTCTCTGCTTTGGGGATCAAGGTGATGCTTGCTTCCAGGAATGAATTTGGGAGTATTGCTTCCCTTTCAATTTCACTGAAGAGTTTAAACAGTAGTGGCAGTAGTTCCTCTCTAAATGTCTTATAGAATTCAGCAGTGAAGCCAACAGGACCTGGGCTGTTCTTAGTTGGTCAGTTCTTAATTACATTTTCAATTTCATTGATTGATATTGAGTCATTTAGAATTTTTAGGTTATCTTAATTCACTTTGGTAATTCATATGTGTCTAGGAATCTGTCCGTTTCTTCTGTGTTTTCCATCTTATTGGCATATAGGTTCTGGAAGTAGGTATTGATGATCCTTGGGATTCCTGCTGCACCTGTTGTAATTTCACCCTTTTCATTCCTAATTGCATGGATTTGGGCCTTTTCTTTCCCCTTTCTGATAAGACTGTCTAAGGGTGTGTCAATTTTGTTTATTCTTTGAAGAACCAAGTTTTGGCTTCATTGATTTTTTATATTGTTCTCTTAGTCTCCATTGCATTCTTTTCTGCTCTGATCTTCATAATTTCCTCCCTTGTATGAGCTTTGGGTTTGTCCTGCTCTTCTTTTTCTAGAAACTTGTGGTTTAATATCAGGTTGTATAATTCAGCTCTCTCTGTTTTCCTAATATGAGTATTCACTGCTATGATTTTCCCTCGTAAGACTGCTTTCATTGTGTCCCATAGATTCTGATATGTTGTATTGGCATTGTCATTTAATTGTAGGAACGGTCTGATTTCTTCTTTAATTTCCTCTGTGACCCATTGCTTATTCAGAAGTGTGTTGTTCAATTTCTATGTGTTTATGAAACTTTTGCAGTTTCTTTTGGTATTGATTTCCAATTTTATCGCACTATTGTCAGATAATATACAGGGGATAACTTCAATTCCTTTGCACTTACTTAAAGATTTTCTATGAGGGAGTATGTGGCCTATTTTAGAGAACGACCCATGTGCAGCTGAAAAGAATATGTATTCTGGTTTTGTGGAGTGAAACACTCTGTAAACATCTGTTAAATTCATTTGTTCAGGAGTTTGAGTTCTAGTATTTTGTTGCTTATTTTTTGTCTAGTTGATCTATCTATTTGTGACAGTGGAGTAATGAGGTCCCCCACTACCACTGAATTAGTGCTTATATGATTTTTCATGTCCATTTGTATTTGTTTTATATAGTTGGGTGCACTAGTATTTGGTGCATATATATTAATGATTGTCATCTCTTCCTCTTGGATTGTTCCCTTTACAAGGATGTAGTGTCCTTCTTTGTCTCTCTTAATCAGTGTTGGTTTAAAATCCACTTGATCTGCAAAGAGCATAGCTACTCCTGCTTTTTTTCGGGTTCCTGTCACATGGAGTATTGTTTTCCACCCTTTAACTTTCAGTCTATGAGTTTCCTTTTGAATTAAGTGTGTTTCTTGTATGCAGCATATTGTTGGATCTTGCTTCTTGACCCATTCTCCCAGTCTGTTTCTTTTAGTTGATGAATTGAGACCATTAACTTTGATGGTTATAGCTGATATATATTGACTTATCCTTGTCATGACTTTTTCTTTTTGTTGGATTCTTCCACTTTGCTTTTAATTTCCTGATGTACCTGATGGATTCATTCTGCAAGACTTCCTGGGGTTGTGGTCCTCATTGTCTTTTCCTAGGATATTGTTTAAAAATTTTTGGAGTGCTGGTTTTGTATTCATGAAGTTGCTCAGGTTCTCTTTTTCATGAAAGTATCTTATTTCTCCATCAATTTTGAAAGATGGTTTTGCTGGGTACATCACTCTGGGCTGGAGGCTGTTTTCCTTTGGGGCTTGAAATATGTCACTCCAAGCTCTTCTTGCCTTGTGGGTTTTTGTTGAGAAGTCTGCTGTGATTCTGATTGGCTTTCCTATATATGTAATTTGTTTCTTTTCTCTAACTGCTTGTAGAATTTTGTTCTTTTGTTGGGTTTCTGGAATCTTAACTATTATATGCCTATGTGTAGATTTTTTTTTGATCATGGCTAAATGGAGTCCCATATGCCTCACTTATCTGTATGTCAAGTTCTTTTCCCCTATTTGGGAAGTTTTCTGCATTGCTTCTGTGAACAGTTTTTTTAATGTCATCTGCACTGTCTCCTGTTTCTTCATTGACTCTCATCAGTCTTATGTTATTCTTCTTTACATAGACTAGCAGCTGTTGGATTGATTTCTCTTGGTCCCTTGCTATTTTTAAGAAATTTTTCTTTTCCTGGTCAGTAATTGCCATCCTATCTTCTATATCTGAAATTCTGTCCTTGCATTGGCTCATTCTGCTGTGTAAACTTTCAGTGGAGCTTTTAATCTCCTGGATATCTGTTTGCATCTGTTTTATGGATTCCATTTGTTTTCTATCTTGGGATTCCATCATTTCCTTAGCTCCTCTTTTTTTTTTTTCTGTGTCCTCTCTAGATTTATTAATCATGACTTGTACTATGGTCACAATCTTTGCTGTTATCTCAGAAATTATTTCTGATTTCATTTTTTCCTGGTCCTCTTTTGTTGCCAGTTCAGGGAGTCCAGGTTGTTGAGTATCAGATTCTTCCATATTGTTCCCCTTTTGGATTGCCTTAGGTGATCTGCAAGTCTGTTTTGAGACTTATTTACATATCTTTTCAGTTCAACAGATGCACTCTGCTGTGCCTTTGTTGAGGTGATTTTTTGCTTACCCAGTTGTCTTGAATTCTCAGCAAGCCACCAAGCAGCCTTTACTCTGCTGCTCACCAGCACACCGATTCTCACATTCAGAGTGGTGGCCTTCTGGATCCCTGAGCTGACCTGTTGTCTGAGTGGGCTTCTGACTGGGGCCTATGCATACATGGGATGGTATCTAGATGTGCCTCTCGCTGGGGACCCTATGTAGCTGTTGTCTGGGAGGCCCTTTGGCTGGGGGCTGTGCACCCCTGTTCCTGTTTTCTGCACAGGCTTTGGCTAGGGTCTCCACACACTTATCAATGGTATTGGGGAGAGCCTCTGGGTATTGATTGTGTGACTGTCTAGCTATTTTCCAGGTGGGTCCTTGGCTGTGGCCAATGGTATGGCAGGCCTCTGGTTAAAGCTTGTGTGCCTATGCAGCTCTTTTCTGGGCGGGCCTTTGGCTTGGGCGGGTGTGCGGGAGCCTCTGTGGTCAAAGCAGAGCCCTGGCTGGGATACACCTGCAACTGCGTAGGTCTGGGCCTCATAGCCGCTCCCCCGGATCTGTGTGCACTTACCGATGAAATGGCGGGCCTCTCTGCCCATTTCTTAATTTAGTTATGAATGCCTTTTCTATTGAGTTGTAGGACTTCCTTAGGTACTTTGAATATTATTTCCTTATCAGAAAGTTGGTATGCAAATGTTTTCTACCATTCTGTAGATTGCCTTTTAATTTTGTTGATTGTTTCCTTTGGTGTGAGAAGGTTTTTAGTTTGATATAATCTCATTTTTTCACTTTTGCTTTTGTTATCTGTACTTTTGATATCATATAAAAGAAATCATATCATATAAAAGAAATCAAGTCTAATGTGTAGAAGCTTTTCCTGTATGTTTTCTTCTAGGAATTTTACAGTTTCAGGACTCATTTTTAAGTATTTAACCAATTTTTGACTTGGTTTTTGTGTATGGGATAAGATAAGGGTCTAACTTCATTCTTTTTTATGTGGCTATACAGTTTTTCCATTGACACCTATTGAAGAGACTATCCTTTTCTCATTGTTTTTTCTTGGCATCTTTTTTTGAAAGTCAATTGACTATGTATAATTTATTTCTGGGCTCTCTATTCTTTTCCATTAGTCTATATACCTGGGCTCTCTATTCTTTTCCATTGGTGTATATATCTTACCATACTGCCAGTACCATAGTGGTTTTAAAAATTAATTTTATTGGTACCTTTTAGATACACATAATGGTCATATCCATCATAGGGAATTTTTATGTGTACATGATATATCTTGATTCTTTTTTTTCCAGTCCCCTCCCCTCCCTTCAATCCTTCTTCCACTCCTTATTTACAAAATCTTTGTTTCCATTTTTCCTTCTATTCTCTTTTTCTTTTTCCTTCCTTCTTTTCTCCCTCTTTCCTCCCTTGTTCTCCTTCACAGTTGAACATTTTCTTCCTATTTCACAATATCTATTATATATTTTGAGGTAAGTGAAATAAATCAGACACACATGTTGAAATATTGCATTGTTTCTCAGGTGTTAGAAACCAAAAGGGTAAATAAGGACCGTAGTGTTTTGATTACTTTAGTTTTAGAATGTGATGAAATCCGAATTTCATACCTCCAGCTTTGTTCTTACTTTGGCAATTTGGGATATTCGGTGGTTCCTTATGAGTTTTAAGATTATTCTTCTGTTTTTATATAAAATTCCATCATAGTTTTGATAACAGTTGCTTTAAACCTATAGATCACTTTGGACGCTATGGACATTTTAACAATATTAATTCTATTAATCCATGAGCGTGGCATAACTGTCTATTTACTTGTGTCTGTTTTAATTTATTTTATCTGTCTCATACTTTTCAGTTTGTAAGTCCTTTACCTCCTTGGTTAAGTTTATTCCTATGTGTTCTATTCTTTAAATACTACAATAAATAGGATAGTTTAAATTTTTCCTTTTCAGATAGTTTGCTGTTGCTGTATAAAAATACAACTGATTTTATATGCTAATTTTATAGCTTCAACTTTATTGATCTATGTATCATTCTGTGCATCTCTCTGTGTTATTAGAGTTTCCTACATATGAAATCATGTCATCAGCAAACAGATCATTTTACTTCTTTTTTCTTCAGTATTGAAGACTAAACCTAAGGAGTGCTGAACTACATCCCTAACCCATTTTCTTTTTTATTTTGACAGCCTCAAACTTTCAGTCCTCCTACTTTAGCCTCCTGAGTATCTGGGGTCACAGATGTACACCATGATGCTTGGCCTATTTCTTTCTTTTTGATTTGGATTCTTTTGATTTCTTTCTCTTGCCTAATTTGACTAGGAACTCAAGTACTATGCTGAATAAGAAAGGTGAGAGAGGGCATCCTTGCCTGTTCTTGATCTTAGAAGAAAATCTGAACATTTCCCCCCACTGATTATGGTTGATCATTATTGTGTTGAGGTTAGTTCATTCTACACCTAATTTGTTAAGAGTTTTTAATCATAAAAGCAAGCTGAATTTTATTAAGTGATGTTTCTGCATCTATTGAGAGAATCATATAATTTTTATCCTTCCTTCTGTTTATGTGGTATATCACATTAATTGATTTGTATGTATTGAACCACGCTTGCCTCTCAGGGATAAATTCTACTTAATCATTGCATATGATCCTTTTAATGTTACTATTTTGTCGGAGATTCTTGCACCTATGTTCATCAGTGATATTGATCTGTAGTTTGCTTTTCTTGTGATGTCTTTGTCCAGGTTTGGTATCAGGGTCATGTAGCACTCACAGAATTGATCTGGTAGTGGTCCTTTTCTCTGTTTTTCAGGTTGATATTAATTTTTATTTAAGTGTTTGATAGATTTCACCAGTAAATCCATGTGCTCCTGAGCTTTCTTTGTTAAGACTTTATAAATTGTTGCTTAATTTTTCTTATTTGTTATTGATCTGTTCCATTTTTCTATTTCTTCTTGATTCCATATTTATAGGTTGTATGATTCTGGGAGTTTAATCCTTTTTTTTTAGGTATTCCAATTCATTGGCATATAATTGTTTCCTCATGATCTATCTCCCCTGTGGCTTCACTTGTAATATCTCCCCTTTCATTTTTGTTTTTATTTATTTGAACCCTTTTTTTCTTAGTCTAGCTAAGGGGTTGTCAGTTTTATTTATCTTTTCAAAAAACCAACTAGGTTTATTTAGATGCTTCCCCTATTATTTTTCTACTCTCTATTCCATTTGTTTCTGTTCTTATCTATATTACTTCCTTCCTTCTGTCAATTTGGTTTATTATTTTTCTAGTTCCTTGAGGTATAAAATTTTATTTGAGGGCTGGGGATTTAGCTCAGTGGTTCTGCCACCTGCCTCACAAGTGCAAGGTCCAGAGTTCGATCCTCGGTACCAAACCAAACAAAAAACAAATAAAATATTATTTGAAATCTCCCTTATTTTTTGGTAAAGGCATTTAGCACTGTGAAGTTCCCTGTTAATGTGAGTTTTCCTGTATCTCAAAGGTTTGGTACATTGTGTTTCCATATTTTGTCTTGAGATAAGATGTGGGTAAAGTGAGCATATTCTTTTCATTCTCTTCAACGTGTCTTTTCCATTTCTATGATCCACCTGGGCACTACAACCTCTATCTGGATGTCAGAACTCTCTTGAAGGTACTTTCTTCAGTGGATAGTTCTTATATTATTGCTTCTGTGGGAATATGAGGGCTTGAACTGCCAACTCTGCCATCTTTTCAATTTAGCCTTTGTAATAGGTTTCAGTAGTATCTCATGTTGTTTTTAATGGGCATTCCTCTGAAGAATAGTGATGGTGATACTCTTTAAAACAGGGAAATACTCTTATTTTCAGGTGGCTTAGGTATGGTTTTGCCTCGAGTAAATGGAAATAATTAAGCCACTTTGCAATCCTTTATTCCAGTGTTTTCAAAACCTGTAAGCTTAGCAGAATCATCTTTGTATTTTCAAAAATGCTAAGATACCTAAGTTCCACTTTAAAGTGTTGAATCAGAACATTCAGTGGTAGGTCTTAAAATCTAATTCTTCATGTACATAGCATGTGCATATCTCTAACCCCTATCTGCATTCAGTCTATTTTTTTACCACTTTCTCCTCAGGTAGTTTTTACAAATACTGCAGTTAGATAACAACTATTGACATATTTATTATTGTTGCCTAGCCCAGTGTTACTTTGCCTCTGATCTTCTTTTTTTTTCTTTTTTTCTCTTATAGAAATATGTTTTGGGGAAACTAGTTTCCAAGAACCCAAAAACATTCAACTTTTATTTTTCTGTTGATATTACCTCATACAAAGCCATGCAATCAGCTGGTGTGGACTTAAAAAGTGGAAAGTGTCATTTTGTTTGGCTCAGCAAAGTATTAATGAAGTTTAGTGCTTTCACAAACTCAGGTCCTGAAGTTCAATGACAAATAGATATGCTTATTCATTGGACATCACTGTGGCCTGATATTTCTGATACATCTATGTTGGGGATACATCTATGGTACATAAGTAAATACAATGAGGAAAATGTTTGCTTCTTATTTTAAGAGAAATGACTTTAGAATTGAACTTTCAAAATCATGCCTGTGTTTCTGCAGCAATATAGTACAGAATAAAACAACAATATGGGTTGGCAATATTTTATGAGTTGCATAAATGCTGTTCAGCATCATCACATCCTCTTCTTGATATTTTCTGTAGAAGTATAAAATAGGTGAGTAGTGACATAAAATAATTTTCCATAATAGAAATCATTCTGGAAATGGAGGATACTTATGTATTAGAGCCATGGGATATGACTTTGCTACTAAACAATTTTGTTACTGTCTCACTTTCCCCATTTTACAATAAAGAGAATAGATTAAATAATCTCTGAGAGCTTTTCTAGCTCTGAAGTTCCATGAAAATATACTCATCACCACCTTTGTCCTTTTTCCAAACTATGTGGAGGAGGACAAGGAGGAGGAGGAGAGGAAGAGGAGGAAGAGGAGGAAGAGGAAGAGGAAGAAGAAATGTTGGATTGCTTTTAGTCTTTGATTTTAACACTTAACTCTTGAGTTGATTAATGCTCTACTGGCAACTATTACATCCTCGTGGAGATGATTTAGTATTTTAACAATTGCTGGATTCTTTTAAATGTGTCAGCTTGGCGTATTTAAATTAGTAAGATTTCTAAAGGTATTTCAAACTGGCCTTAATTAATTAAATGTATGATAGATGCTGTCCAAGGTTAACCACTTAATAAGTTGGCACACAAATAAAAATGGAATCAAACATTTTGAGCAGCTTACTGGAAAGGATCTGGGCTTTCCACCAAGAGATTCTGTAGCAATGCTGGCAGCAGGGTAGGTCATTTTAAAGCTCCTGACTCATTGTCACTTTACTCTTTCACCTAAGACTGAATCCTTCCCCTAGCTGTACAGTATTGCTTCATTTGTAGCAACAATGGTTGTATTAGTATCTGCAAATTTTTCAAAAAAAATCCCTACCTGAAATGTAAATAGTTGAGATAAGAGCCATCTTTAGTTTACTGTGTATCTGAACGTAAGAATATTGTACAGGAGAACAATGTTGATAGTCCTTTAGTACATAGAAAAGTGTTTTTTCTATTTCTCTGAACTAGTATTTAAGTTGAAGACTAAAGATAAAAATGTTGCTTAGAAAAAGAGATCATAAAGTAAGATAAGTTAATACTGTTTAAAATACTGTTGAGAATACTAAATTATTGAAGATTTGAAAATGAGAAGTAATTAAGAGTTGGCCATGTACCAAGCGAATATATTAATTTGGGAATATTTCTGTTTTCTGAGAAAATAAAGGGATAGATATTATCACTCAGGTTGTCAGGGAGCTGTATTTATAAAGAAAAACCCCTCAGCATTCTGCTAAGTAACATTATAATACAAAGAAATATATTAAGGAACTACTTTGTGCTCAACTTGTGCTAAGTACTATGGAGAATATGAGAAAAAAAGAAAGATTCTGGCCCAAGAATACTTATAAGGACTGCATGATATAATGGAAAGAGAAATAGAAAGAGTAAGAAGTTTTGAATTCTACCAGTTTACACTGTACCCTAGGTCAGGTGACTACTAGCTGAGCCTCAGATTCCTGAACTATAAAATAAGATTCAATGAGATAATGTGTGTAAATACTTTAAAAACACTATGAAGAACTAGTCACACGATACAGGTACTAATGAGGTAATAAGGATGTGGCAAAAGCAGAGACTGCCAGCATCAAACAAATAAAAGACTCCTGCTTTTGTTACTAGCAATGTGGCTTTTGGAGAATTCCTTGGCCTCTCAAAGCCTAGAGTTCTAAATTTTTACAATTAAGATCATAATAATAACAATAAACACCCCATATTCTTACTTGCCACATAGTATTTGATAATGGTCACTTTTATTACAAAATTAAGACATTTAAGTAGGTAACTGTATGGTATAAGCTAAAAAGATACTGGAAATTCAAAACTGACCTCAAAATACACTGTAAGCATAGTTGCCATGTTAACAGCAGTGACAGAGAGTACTCATTTTTAGGAATTTTGCATGATGAAAATAGGCCTTCAAAAGAAAGTTCTCAGGAGCACTGGAGACAGATATGAGAGTTTTTGAGAAAGTGAAATCTAAAAGAACTGATAACTCATTATGGAGTGAAAATATGGCAAATGAGGAAGGAAAACTCCTAAGTTTCGGTATTGAATGATTAGATAGATAATAGTGTCATGTAGTCACTCAACTAAAATTTGTTGAATTCCTAGTTTCTAGACATAGGATGGTGAGTATGGTGGTTAAGGTGGAGTGTCAACTTTTTGGATTTGGGATCTGTATCAGGGATTGATGCGTCACACTTCTACGTGTGTCTCGATGGATCATGGAAGCATAGACTTGAAGGTCTCTGCCTGGTACCTAGTTCCTTCCTCTCTGGCACTGTTCTGTTCTACTTCCTAACTTCTATTAACTAAGCAGCTTTGATTCTCCCATCGTGATGTTGTTTTGAAGCCAGCCAACAGTGGACTGAATCTCGTGAAACCATGAACCAAATTAAACCTCTCCTCCTTTAAGTTGTGGGTGTTAGGTATTGAGTCCCAGCAACAACATAGTTGACTAATACAGTCAGCTAAACATATATAGTTCTTGGCACATGTATATTATAGTCTAGTGGGGAAACAGAATATAAAAAAATAAATAAAAGTAGTTATAAACTGTGAAGAGTATAAGGAAGAAATTAGAGTGCTATATCAAACTATATCACCAAGACATAATAGTGAGCACCAGAGGATGACAAGGTTTTGAGTGAAAAACAAAATAATGACTTTATTGTTGATCATGTTAAGTTTTGAACTACCAGTGGGAAGCACAGTTAACAATATCCACAATTCATGTGAAGATATAGATTTGGAGTCCAAAGTAAGATCTAGGTAACAGAAGATTTTATTCATATGGTTATTAAAGTGGTAGGATTGTATGAAGTCACCTAAGAACAACATATAGAGAGCAGTGGGCCTCAGTGGTGTTGTGTATACAGTCTTGTTTGGTTTTTAATTGGAGTTGAATGCATTTTGTTGAGACACATATTCTGTAATTAAAACTAGTTCCTATAATTTCCTATTTTCTTGTACCTTGACAATGTAATAAATTTACTTTACCTGTTTAGCTCCTGGAAATATTTGAGATTTCAATTACTAGTGTAGCAAGAAAAGCTGTGAGCTTCCTAACATTTAATGCTGATATGTATATATACCAATTCCCCACAATGAATGTATTCATTAGGTACTGCAAACATGTACTAATAAAAATTTGAAGATTTTTAAAATAAATAAAATTTTAACCTAGAAAAATATTTTAAACATTATTTTTAAATTATCATACAGAAAAAATGTTTTTCTCTGTAGTGTATGGCTTTATGAATATTAGTACATGTATAAACACATTTAATCACCACCACATCAAGACACAAAATATTTACAATATCCCTAAAAAATTCTTTGTTGTAACACTTGATAGCCCCCCCCCATGCAGGTTAATAAGGTGTTCTCCATCCTTATAGTCTCGCCTTTTACAGAATGTCATATAAATGATATAATGCAGTTGACACTAGCTTCTTTTATGGAGTATAATGTCTTTCAAAATCACCAAGTTTTTTGTGTATATCAATAATTCTTGTTATTCCAAGTAGTATTCTATTGTATGGATGTACCACAGTTTGTTCACGTATTAACCTATTGACGGATAATTGGGTTTTTCTAGTTTGGGGCAATTGTGATAAAAACACTGATGTTCAGAGAGAAAATTTCATTTCTCTGGAGTAAAAAAAGTGGAATTACTGGGTCACATGGTTAAGTCGGTATTTGTAAAGAACTACCAAACTATTTTCCAGAATTACTGAACCATGTTTTATTCTTCTAGAAATGTGTGAGAGACCCATTACCTGCATCTTTACCAGGACTTGATATTGTCAATATTGTTTTTATTTCAAAATATCACATCATACCTCATAAATATTTACTGTATAATTATTTGTCAATTACAACTTTTAAAAAATAATTTTTGTTATAAGAGCAAAGAACACATTGTTTGTTTTTAAAGGAAACATACCATAAGGGGATAATGTATAAAGTGAAAGTTTCCATTGCCCTTCTCCCCAAAAGGAAACTGCTAATTGTTTCAAGTGTGTTATGGGTCAGATCTAAAATGTCCTCTGTCCAAAGTCTCATGTGTTGAGAAGATGAGCTTTGGGAAGGTGATCCAATCACAAGAGTGCTGACGTCATCAGTGGATTGATGACATCATAATTATGATCTGACCGACGACAACACACTTGAAACAGTCAGTAGGTAAGACCTAGTTGAAGGGAGTGGGTTATAGGGACTTGACTTTGGGAACTAAGTTTGTTTGGGCCTTGCCCTCTTCCTCTCTGTTGCTTTCTTTGCTTCCCAGCTGCCATGAGTTGAGCAGATTTCCTCTGATACATCCTTCTACTGTGATGTATTGCCTCACCACAGGCCTAAACAGTGGAGCCAGTTGATCATGAACTGGAAACTCTGAAACCATAAGCCAAAATAAAGTTTTCTTCCTCTAAGTTGTTTATTGCAGCTACTTGTCACAGCAACAGAAAGCTAAGTAATATAGAATCCTTCCAAAAGTATTTAATTCATTCACAAGCATATATAGACATATGCTTCTATTTTGAAAATTCTATTGATGTAAAACAATATGATTCTGTATATAAATGTACATTGTGAATTTACATCTATGATTCATTTTTAATTAATTTTTCTATAAGATATGAAACCTAGGCTGAGAGTTTGTTGTTTTCTCTTGTTTGTATATTGATACTCAGTTATTGCAGCAACATTTCTTAAAAATACTTTCCTCCATTACATTTATTTTGCACCTTTGACAAAAATCTATTGGTTCTGTCTGTGTGGGGATATTTCTGCCATCATTTTACCCAGTTGATCTATATGTATGTTCTTCGCCAATGCCTTGCTATTTTAATAATGTTAGCTTTAAAATAATTCTTAAAATAAGGAAGTTTGATTGCTCCAATTTTATTTTTCATTTTCAAAATTGCTTTAGCTAATCTAGATTATTTGCTTTCTTTTTTATTAGTCCATGTTTGCAGTACACAGTGATCACACTCATCATGGGGGATGTGTACATGTAGATAGCACATCTTCATTCTTTTTTTGTCCCCTTCCCCTCATCTCCTTCCAAACCTTCTTCCCTTCCTCATTTACAAAAACTCTATTTCAAATTTTTTCAATTCTTTTTTAAAATTAATTTTATTGGCACATTTTAGGTATACAATATAATGACATTCATCATTGGAAATTTGCACCCTTACATAGTCTCTCCTGGTTCTTATTTTTCCCCCTTCCCCAGCCCTCCCTTCAACCCCTCCATTCCTCCCTATTTACAAAGATTTTGTTCCTATTTTTCCATTTTCTCATATTAATCCCATTCCCTTCTATCCTTTCCCCTAGCCCTCCCACTTCCTTCCCCTTTGGCCCTTTTCTTCCTATTTCACATGACCTATTATACATTTAGTCCTTATTTACACTTTCAGTTTCTCACACCAGAGAAACTATTCAGTATTTATACATGTGTGTCCTATTTATTTTACTTAGGAGTATTGCCTCAATGTGCATCCACTTAGCTATAAATGTCTCTAGTTTCTCATTTTTTATGGCTGAGTAGTACTCCATTTTCAATTCTTTTTTTCTTTAACTCCTTTTCCCTTCATTTCTTCCCCCTGTCCCCATCTCTCGTTCCCCTTCCCATTTGAACAAATTCTTCCTACTTCAAAATTATATCTCCCCTATTCTGCTCCTTAACATACTTTGGATTTTTCACACAAGTGAAGTAATGCAATATTTAAACTTATGTGCCTGATTTATTTCACTTAAGATTATGGTCTCAAGGTACATCCATTTACCTAAAAATGCCTCATTTATCCTTATTTATGGCAGAGTAGTATTCCATTATATATAAATACCGCATGTTCTTTATCCATGTTGATGGGCATATCAACTGCTTCCAAGATTTAGGTATTATTTTTTAATAAATTTTTTAAAATGTGGATTATTGTACTCCATAAAAGAAAAACATGTATTAAGCTTCTGAAGCTTGTTACTAGAAATTATGCAAATAGTAGTAAAAAAGAGAATTTTTCTCAATACAATTTTTCAGTTTTAACTATTAATTTGCTATGGGGGTACAGACATGGTGTAAATTAAATAATACAATAAAACATATCAATTATATTTATGTTTGCCTTTTACCTACATGTAGTACAACATGTATTATATATTATAGTACATAGTAATACATATAAAATTTTTCTTTGTTGCCAGACTATTTGCCAAAATTTATTTGGTGAAATATTCTTGAATCACTCGGATATTTTAGTATATGTGCTGCCAAAGTGAGCACAATTCTGATATTGTATAAGCATAAGCTCTAAACTGCCCCCAAAATTCAAAAGTAAAGGCAATCCTGCTCTCCATCAACTGATTATTAAAGATCTTTGTGTTTCTTAAGTGGTTCAGTTTGTTTTTGCAGTTTTCTGGAAAAAAAATCAGTTTTGATTCTTTGTACTGTGATAGGATCTTTTCCCAAATTCAATGTTCAAAAAATTACTTTGAAGAGTTAATAACATATAAACTATATAAATGATTTTTAAAAAGTGAAATCTATTTTAAAAGTATTTTAGCAGAGATGAATAGGCCTGTGCTAACTCTTCAATATAAAAAATATTTAGTTTCCTTGCTAAGAATGGACAAGGATTTAACTTCATGGTAATATGACAGTAAGAAAGTGCTTCAAGGTGGGGCCTACAGGAGTTAATGTTTAGCATTGAACAGTTAAACAAAAGTGTACATTTTTATCTTTCTTTAGTTCCTCAATAGTTCCCACACATCTGTTTCTGTAAAAAGTGACAAGAGATTTGGGTTGGGTTACATTTTATTTTATTTCATAAACTCCCTTAAATGGACGATTTAAGCAGAAATAATAAGTTGTGTCTTTACAAGGTGACTAAACAAAATTGTGGCTCTCTGGCAGCTCCTACTGGTTGTTATATGGTAGAAATGGTCCATTGCTGGTCATTGGTTTTAGCTGAGAACCTATACTGGTATTCCACCTCCAAGAATAACTCATCTGCCATTAAATTCTAGTACAGAATTTGACAGCCTGGTGTGTCTCAAATTAATTTATACTGAAGGGCTCTTGTGTATTTTACAAATTTATTTTACAATTTACCAAAGTACTATTTGGTGTATAGCACCTCCTATAGTGAGTTGATGTAAGTGCTGATTTGACTGTTTATGTGTTAAGAGTGACTGTAAGCAGACTGGTGCTGAAAATATCATTCTAATAAATTATGTGCATTAAATACTTTCTAAAATCCCACTGTCTTTATTTGACAGTCATGCTACCCAAAATTTATTATGTATGTGATTATGTGAACATAATAAAAGAACAAAAGCCATGCATAGTTTGATATTTCTTTCAATAGCCAAATTTTGGCTGTTTGTAAATTAATGTGAGGAAAATTTGGGGGAAAATGGCTACATTCCCACCTGTTCAGATCTTTTTGCTTTTATCTAATGCAAAAATTGATCTCTTGTTTCCATCTTCCAAAATGTTTGATGGTGAATCAGAGAGAACAGGTCATAATGATTTTCATAATGCATCTGCAGCTTCCAAATTTTGTGTTATAGTTACCTCTAGCATATTGAAAATATAATTAAAATTAGAAACCGCTCCTTGGCAGTGATACTACAGAATTCAGTATTATGTATTTAACAAAAGTTGTTTTTATATACAGTGGAGTGCTACTCTGCCATAAAGAAGGTTAAACTGGAGACATTTCTAGGTAAATGGATACACCTTGAGACCATAGTCTTAAGTGAAATAAATTGGACACACATGTTTAAATATTGCATTGTTTCTCTGGTGTGAAAAACCCAAAAGCTAAATAAGGACCAAAATATATAATAGATATTGAGAAATAAGAAAATGTTCAATATGTATAAATACCGAATAATTTCTCTAGTGTGAGAAACTGAAAGTGTAAACAAGGACTAAAAGGTATAATAGATAATGTGAAATAGGAAGAAAATGGGCAAAGGGGAAGTGGTAGGGGTAGGGGAAAGGAAAGAAGGGAATGGAATTAATATGAGAAAAAGAAAAAATGGAAACAAAGTCTTTGTAAATAGGGAGGGATGGAGGGGTTGAAGGGAGGGCAGGGGAAGGGGGAAAAATAAGAACCAAGAGAGATTATGTAAAGGTGCAAATTTCCAGTGATGAATGTCATTATATTGTACACCTAAAATGTACCAACAAAATAAAATTTAAAAAAAGAAGAAAATGTTCAAATAGGAAGGAGAACAAGGGGGAGGGGAGGGGAAAAAAAGAACAAAAGGATAAAATGTAAACAAAGCTTTTGTAAATAAGGAGGGGGAGAAGGGTTGAAGAGGTGGTTTTATTTTTTGGTTTTGATTTTTACTATAACCATGCTGTTTTTAATCATTGTAGCTTTGTAGTATAGCTTGAAGTCTGGGATTATGACCCCCTCCCCATGCCTTGCCATTGTTGCCCAGAATTGCTTTTGCTATTCTAGTTCTCTTCTAGTTCTATATGACTTTTAGAATTGTTTTCTCTAGTTCTGTAAGGAATGCTATTGGTATTTTGATTGGGATTGCATTAAGTCTGTATAACAGTTTAGGAAGTATTGTCATTTTTACTATATTGGTTTTGCCTATCCAGAAACGGGGATATATTTCCATTTTCTGATATCCTCTTCAATTTTTTTTCAGGATACTATAATTTTCATTGTAGAGGTCTTTGATTCTTTGGTGAGGTTAATTCCTAAGTATTTCTTTTTTTATGCTACTGTGAAAGATGTTTCTCTAATTTCTCTCTTGGTATGTTATTTGTATACAGGAATGCTATTGATGTTTGAATGTTGACATTGTATCCCGCTATGCTACTGAATTTAGTTATTAATTCTAGAAGTCTTTTGGTGAAGTTTTTGGGGCCTTCTATGTAGAGTATCATGTCATCAGCAAATAATGATAATTTAATTTCTTCCTTTCCTATCCTTATTCCTTTTATTTCTTTCTCTTGTCTAATTGCTCTGGCTAATGTTTCCAGAACTATATTGAATGGGGGGGGATAGTGGGCATCCTTGTCTTGCTCTTGCTTTTACGATAAAAACTTCCAGCTTTTCTCTTATTTAGTATAATGTTGGCTGTTGGTTTGTCATACATGGCTGTTATCAGATTGAGATAAGGCCATCTATTCCAAGTTTCTTCAGGGTTTTTTTAAAATCATGAATGGATATTTGATTTTGTCAAATGCTTTTTCTGTATCTATTGAGATGATCATGTGGCTTTTGCCTTTGTTTCTTTTAATGTGGTGTATTATATTTATTGATTTGTATATGTTGAGCCATTACTGTATTCCTGGAATGAATCCTACTTGGTCTTGGTGTATAGTCTTTTTGATGGTTTGGTGCATTCTCTTTGCCATTATCTTATTGAGGATTTTTACATCTACGTTCATTAAAGACATTGGCCTATAGTTCTCTTTTTTGGTTGGGTCCTTTTCTGGCTTTGATATCAGGGTAATGCTTGCTTCCAGGAATGACTTTGGGAGCACCACTTCCTTTTCGAGTTCATTAAAGAGTTTGAGGAGTATTGACATTAGATCTCTAAAGTTCTTGTAGAATTCAGCAGTTAATCCATTGGCACCTGAGCATTTCTTAGTTGATAGATTTTTTATTACATCTTAAATTTCATTGATCGATATTCAGGATTTTTATATGTTCTTGATACAGTTTTGGTAATTCATATATATTTATGAATCTATCCATTTCTTCTGAACTTTGTATTTTATTAGATACAGTTTCTCAAAGTAGTTACTGATGATCTTCTGTATTTCTGCAGAATCCATTGTGATTTCACCCTTTTCATTTTTTTAGAAGACAGGTTCTTGCTATGTAGCTCAGAGTCTGGACTTGAACTCACTATGTATCCCAGGCTGGCCTCAAACTTGCAGCAATCCTCCTGCCTCAGCCTCCCTAGTGCTGGGATTACAGGAATGTGCCACCATGCCCTGCTGCCCTTTTCATTTCTGATTTGAGTCTTTTCTTTCCTTTTTTTTGATAAGGTTGGATAAGGGTTTGTCTATTGTGTTTAATCTTTCAAAGAACTAACTCTTCAATTCATTGATTCTTTGTATTGTTTTCTTAGTCTTAACTGAATTAATTTCTCCTCTGATCTTTATAATTTCTTTCTTCATACTAGCTTTGTGTTTGGATTGTTCTTGTTTTTCTAGAACCTTGAGGTGCCTTGTTATATTATCTATTTGAGTTCATTCCATTTTTCTGATGTGAGAATTCACCGCTGTCAGTTTCTGTCTTAGGACTGCTTTCATTATGCCCCATAGGTTTTGGTATATCATACTGTCATCATTTGATTGTGGGAACTATCTAATTTCTTTTAATTTCCTCTGGGACCCATTGATTATTCAATAGGGTATTATTTAATTTCCATGTGTTTATGTAGTTTCTGTTGTGTCTTTTTCCATTGATTTCTTGTTTCATTGCACTATGATCTGCTAATATGCAGGGGATAATTTAGATTCTTTTACATTTTAATTAAGCATGCTCTATACTCTAGTATATGGTCTATTTTGGAGAAAGTCTCATGTGCTGTAGAAAAGAATATATTCTGTTGTTGGGTGGAACACTCTATAGGTATCTATTAAATCCATTTTTTCAAAGTTTTGGTTCAACTCTGATATTTCTTTGTTGACTGGTTGATCTGTCTATTTGTAACAGTGGAGTAATGAGGTGCCCCATTACAACTGTATTGATGCTTGACTTATTTTCATGTCCATTAGTGTTTGTTTTACAAAGTTTGGTGCACTAATATTTGGTATATTTTGGTAATATATTTATGATCGTTATCTCTTCCTTGAATTATTCCCTTAACCAGTATGTAGTGACCTTCTTTGTCTCTTCTGATTAGTCTTGGCTTGAAGTGCACCTTGTCTGCAATTAGAATAGCTATACCTGCTTTTTTTCCAGGTTCCTGTTGCATGGTATATTATTTTCCATACTGGTTTTCAGTCTATGAATTTCTTTTTGGGTTAAATGTGTTTCTTGTATGCAGAATATTGTGAGATCTTGTTTCTTGATCTATTCTGGTAATCTCTGTCTTTTCATTGGTGAGGTGAAATCATTCACATTGATAGTTATAACTGATGGTTATTATCCATGTCATTATATTATTTTCCTGCTGTTGGTTCCCTTTCTTTCTCTTCTAGGTAATTGCTTACCTTGCTTGGTGAAGTCATTCTACTGGGATTTTTGGCATTGTTATCTTCATTGTCTCTTTCTAGGACATCCTTGAGAATTTTTTGAAGTGCTGGTTTGGTGGTCCTCAATGTCTTTAGGTGCTCTTTATCATGGAAATATCTTATTTCTCCATCAATTTTGAAAGATAATTTTTCAGGACACATCAATCTGAGTTAGAAGTTGTTTTCTTTTAGGGCTTGCAATACTTCACTCCAAGCTCTCCTTGACTTTATTGTTTGTGTTGAGAAATTTGTTGTGATTCTGATGAGTTTTCCTTTATAGGTGATTAGTTTCTTTTCTCTGACA
Organism: Heterocephalus glaber; assembly: GCF_053883595.1. Taxonomy (NCBI): domain Eukaryota; kingdom Metazoa; phylum Chordata; class Mammalia; order Rodentia; family Bathyergidae; genus Heterocephalus; species Heterocephalus glaber. The sequence goes on along the minus strand of NW_028258503.1, from coordinate 948,389 downwards.
GCTTTTAAAAATTTGATCTCGTGTTGAATTTCTGGAATCTTGACTATTATATGCCTTGGTGTAGTTCTTTTCTGGTCATGGCTATTTGGGGTTCTGTAGGCCTCACTTATCTGTATATCAAATTCTTTTTCCTTACTTGGACAATTTTCTGCTATTACTTTCGTAAACAGTTTTTTTTAATGCCCTTAGTGCTATCTTCTAATTTAAAAAAAAAAAAAAGCTCTGGCAAGTTTTATTAATGAAAAATTTTGCATGGTTTATTTTTCACCGGTCTGTTCTGGCATGCTTCTAATGATATCAGAATCACCTGGATCAATGATGGCCAGTGTGCATACTCTGTAGTATTTTCCACATGCTGTGCCCAGTTCGATATTATTGCCACTGTAGTGATGGACACCAGTTTTGGCCAACATGGCATAGTACTCTATTTCAGATTTCCTCAAAGCTGGGCAGTTGTTGGCGAGGATGACCAATTTCGCTTTCCCCTGTCTGATCATCTTCAGTGTCTGCTTGTACCCCAGCACGTACTTTCCACTTTTCATAACAAGTTGGAGTCTAGAGCTGATGGACTCCAGAGATTTTTTTCATCTTCTTTGCGGCCACTATCTTCCTGCTGTAGGTGTGGGATGGCCCCCAACCAAAAGCAGCCGCCAGGATGGCCAGGAAGTGAGAAAGGCCTATCTTCTAAATTTTTATTGATGCCAGTTAATCTTAGTCTTCGTTGCATCATCTAGCAGCTGCTGGATGGATTTTTCATGGTCCCTTGCTATTTTTAAGGTATATCTCATTAGTTGATTACCAGCCACAGCCCTGTCTTCTAAGTTTGATATTCTGTCCTCACATTGGTTGATTCTGTTGCATATGCTTTCAATAGAGTTTTGAATCTCCTGAATTTCTGTTTGAGACTGTTTTATGGACTCAAGTTCTTTTCTATGTTGGCCATTCATGGTTTGCATGTCTTTCTTTAGCTCCTCTATTTTTTTTAATCTGTATCTTCTTTGGACTCACTAATAATTTGTTTTTATTCGGGTCATAATGTCTTTAATTATCTCTGGAGTTATCTCTACCCTGAATTCACCAAGCATTTTATTTGTACTTTGTTACCCCGACTGCTACCATTTCAGATATTTTGGTTGTGTGGCTTTTGATTTCTTCCCCTTCAGTTCCCTCTGGATTTGCTTTGGAGGAGTGTGGGGCTTTGGGGCGCATTTTGCTTCCATGTTTTCTCATTTTCTATTTATTTGTTTTCTGTGTTGCGGCTTGCAAGTTGCTTATAGTGGGTAGCTTTATTGCTAGTATTCAAACCTCTTTAGGTAATGACTACTTTTCAGAGATGTCCTCTATGCATAGCTAGCTATTGGCCTTTGGGACTGTCCTAGAATCCTACTACTTCTATTTATTAGGGAGGGAAGGTTGGAATGTGTTTGGCCCATACCCAGTTCTTTGGCAATGAACTGTATTATTGGTTATGACCCCTGGACAATCTAGATATTGGCATATAGAGAAGACCGATTGATAGCAACAACTATGTCACCTTGTTTAAAGTAGTAAAGTTAGCAACAATAATAGTATCAAATACAGTGTGAATATTAACAAACTATAATAACTAACATTGTACCATCTTTAACCATAGGAACACTATCTATAGTTATAGTACAAACTCTAAGACTAACGAGATACAGTGGTCTCTCAGTTCATGAGTTTAATTTATTACACAATTCTGGAAAAGATGACCACATTCATGTTCTTGTGGGAAAGATGGCCGTGGTCATGTTCATCACCCAATGCAGAGTTTTCAAAGAACAAAATTTTGCCAAACACTTCTGTTTATGAATCAATTCTTTGCAAATGAGAGCATTCATGAACCAAGGTACCACTATATTTATATACAGTAAATATCTACTCAATAGATCCATTTTACCTCCATTCACAATAGAACAGTGGGGCCGGGGATTTAGCTTAGTGGTTTTGCCCCCTGCTGTGCAAGCGCAAGGACCCGAGTTTGATCCCCAGTACCAAAAAAAAAAGGGGGTGGGGGAGAAGCACAATAGAACAGTGTTCAACCATAGTAAGATACGGTTAACAATCTATAGATTCATAGGAATAAGTGGTTATGATGTAAAGATAAGGTGTGGGCATGGAAATATGAAGAAAGTAAAATAGACTTTGAAAAAAATTAAGCAATGGAAGATGAGAAGGTAATATAATTGATATAAATTGTCCTATTAAGAAGTAAAAGAAAATTAATAATATTAGATAACAGAGAAAACCAACAAAGAAAAGGTTACACAATAAGGAATGGAGATTAAACTAGAGAAATAAAAGAAAGAATAAGGAAACTAATTGAAAGAGAGATAGCAAGAAAAGGAGAGACAGAGACAGAGAGAGACTATTCAAATGAATAAAACAAGTAATCTAAAACAAAAGGGAACAAGAAAATGGGTGCTAGAACTCCAAACTCCACCAACAAAAATAAAAAAACAATAAATAGCAATAGAGGAGAATAAAAAACAAATTGGGTAGGAGAGGGGGCTAGATATGGTACAGAAGAAGTCAAAGCAACTTTATGGGGAGCATAGTGGGTTGATACAAGAGAAGGTAGTAGTGACTGAGAGAGAAGAATATGGCAAATTCTAAATGAAGAGTTAATATACTGTTAATTTTCTTTTTGAAAAAGAATTAAGCAATAGAATTACTGTGAGATCTTGTGAAGAAACTAGATAGGGAGATTAGGAGAGGGAGAGAACCTAGACACTAATTACATCAAAAAAAGAGAAGAAAAATAAACAAAAATAATACGACCAAAAAATCCTAAACACAACAAAACAAACACACAAAAAACACTTGTATATTCTCTCTCTTGCCTGAGTCTGGAGTGAGGAAGGGGTCCCATCTGCAGTATGTGCTGGAGCAGAGAGCACAGGAATGCTACTTTCCCCAGTGTTTGGCAGCAGAGGTGATATATGTGTGAGGCCAGTGAATACTAAGTGTGTCCCAGGAGTCTGGTCTCTGCACCACTAGATTGGCCCTTAGACATGCTTCTGCAGTACCCAAGGTGGCTACTCCCTGACAGAGAGGCTGAATTGCCACAGAAGTGCTGCTTTCCCCTTTTATTTTATTGTCCATTTGTTTGACTTGATATGTGTATCAACTTTCCTTATTAATTTTCTATTCTAGCGTGAAAACTCCTCTCCCACTTTCCGAATACCTTACTTCTCAGTGGATCTTAACTGAGCTTCTCTGAAGCGACTTCTCTTCTAGTCAGCCATGTTGGATCTCGGCCTATTTGTTTTCTTTACAAATTGTAGAATCAGATTGCCTATATTTCCAAAAACATCTTACTTGGATTTTGATAGCATTTTATTACATTTACAAGTCAATTTGTGGAGCATTGATATCTTTACTATGCATAATATTGTATTTATGAACATAGTATGTCCATTTATTTAGTCTTTGATTTCATAAGCATTTCATGGTGTTCAGCATATAGGTCTTATACATGTTTTAGTAGAGTTGCACCAAATTATTTCACTGTTTGGAATTTTTATAAATAATATTTAAAAATTTTTAATGGAAACAAAGTCTTTGCAAATAGGGAAGGGTGGAGGGGGTGAAGGGAGGGCAGGGGAAGGGGAAAAAAATAAGAACCAAGATACATCATGTAAAGGTACAAGATCCCAATGATGAATGTAAATGTATTTTATACCTAAAATGTACCAATAAACTTAATGGGAAAAATAATATTTAACATTTTTTAACTTCTAATTTACATCTATAGTATATAGAAATATAATTTTGTATTGATCTTTTATCCTTTGACTTTGCTAAACACAACTATACTATTCTATGTATTTTTAAAAATTAATTTTACATATCATTGAATGCAACTTCCTTCACACACACACACACACACACACACACACACACACACACTCCTTCCAGAATCAAATGGCTTCATTGGTGGATTATACCAAACATTCAAGGAAGAAATAAGGTTTGTTTCCTATAGAAATTCTTCCTTACATGGCTGCTCAACTGGTCTATTTTTTCATGAGTGGGACTTTTGTTGTTGTTGTTTCAATTCTATTTATAATGGGTCCCCGGGTATCCCTTGAACTTCCTTCTGGGTATGCCAAGAGTGCAAAGCCCTGGCCACTCTTTACCTCTGTTATTTTTCAGGGTAATCTTTGCAGTGAGCAACCTAGAGAAATGAGATAATAGCTTTACCTTTGGAAAAACGTAGTGGTTCACTATAAAAGTGGTGAATACTCCGACCTCATTGTTTCTCTCCTATAATGGAACCATAACATGTGTAAGTATCTATCTAAAAGTCTCATGCTTTCTGCTAGCATCCATGAAACAATATCATAATAGCCAATCTCATTACCATGTAGAGATGGTAAAATCCCAGATCTTCAAAGTCTTGACAGTTTGGGGAATGAGTATGGTTGTGGGATGCATTAGCTGATATGAGAAGACTCCTCAGGATGTAATAAAGAATTCATTCTCTCCAGTATTGGGCAGACCAGGGTAGGAATATGACTCTTTCTCTTCTGTAGCTACTAATGAGACCAAGGTTTGAAAAAAGGCATGCCACAGGTGCTTTGGTTGTTGTTCATTCTCACCTGGGTGGGAGGATGGAGGGATAATATAATAATGAGGCAGCAGTACCTGAGGTTACAGCCAAAGAAGCAAAGTACAGTATGACTGCTGAGTCAAAGAATCCACAGTGCTATAATATTGACAACAATAAGAATACAGAGCTTTGAGTAGAGCTAAATATTAGTCCATTTTTTTGAGCCTGAGCAGGTGTCCATTTGAAGCCTAAAGGAGATACAGTGATACCTCAGTTATTGAATGGCTCCAAGCTCAAACTTTCCACTACTCATACAGCAAAGTTCCAAAAATATCTGCTTGTTTTTCATAACTTTGCTCAAGGGTTAAACCAAAAATCCAACTGGAAAAGGCCTGTATGCCTGAGAGTGAGTCACAGGTTGTGTCTCACCAGGAACACAAAGAAGTGATGCTTCAGTCTAAGCACTGCTCTCGCCCAGACAGCACATAATGCTTGTATTAGTGCATTCAAACATTCCTCATTGTGCACTTTTGTTGCACTTTATTTGCATAAAATATTGTAACCATGGCTCCAAAGATAGTTAGGGATACCAGCAGAAAAGTTAAGAGGAAAACTGAAAACCACAATAGAGTTAAAGGAAGAAATCATTGTGAAATTTATAAAAAGTGTTAGAAAAATGAATTTATCAGTGTAATTTTTGGACCTCAAAACCAATTATTTGGTTTTCTATTATTTCTTTGGGGAAAAATATGTTCAGTTCTTTAACTTTTCAGTGTTTAAACACCAATTTGGAATGAATGAAGTTCGACAACTGAAGTTTTACCGTATAAAGCTTGTGTGCAGAACCTCTTTCTCTGTATCTCCTGGTTATTCTCTTCCACTATACCTCAACTTCATGTGCTTCGAGAAAAAACTGAATATGCTGGGAAATTTTGGAGACAGAGGGGACTGAAATCTTCATACGTCTGTTAGACGTAAGCACTCAAGTCACTGTCTTACTTGCTCCCACGGGGGTGACCAGAATATTGAGGATTGCAGGAAAAGCTGCAGCAGAATGTGTGGGTGCAACAAGGGTCCCTGGGTCTGAGAATTTTCTGGTCTCTAGAAGGTACATGGGGGTAAGGATCCAAAGAAGAAAAGAAAAAAAAACCCAGAAGCTCAGAATTATAAAAAGTATGGACAACATTCTGCAGTGTACATTATATGTAAAAACAAAAGATTATAGACAAGCTAGGTTACTCATTTTCACAAATTGTAGCATAGTACTAGAAATCCTATCCAGTGTGGAAAAGGAGAAGGGATAGCATGCTAACTGATTGCCAAGATAGAAGCAAAAGTATATTCAATAATGGCATAATCATCTGTGTGTAGGATCCTAACGAATCTGCTTAACAAGCTATTTGAACTAATAGGTCTTATGATATAATTTTAATATATAAATATTGATTGTATTTATATGAACTAAGCAATGAACAATTGGGAATTTAAATTTTAAAATGTCATTCACAGAAGCATACAAAAACATTAAACAAGAATGGAAAAATTCAATATATGTGCAAGACCTTACACCTAGAAGCACAAAACTCTCTGGAGAAAAATAAAGAAGGTAACGTATTGGAATGATCTATATTTTGTATGGCATAGTGAATATAGTTAATAATAATGTATTATTTACTTGAAATTTGGTAAGAAAGCAAATTTTGTGTCCTAACCACACCCACTATGCATACACACATACTAATGGGTGGTGATAAATACGTTAATTGTCATGTGATAATCATTACACAATGTATATGTATATCAAATCATTATACACCTTCCATGTATACAATTTTTATTTGTCAGTATACCTTAATAAAATTGGAAAAAAGTAGGACCAATAAAGTGGAATCTCATGTTGAGGTTTATAGGAAGATTTTGCTTTTGTGTAAACTATCACTTCTTTGAAACTTAGTTTCCTGTAGTTGATCTAGGCCACTTTGGTCCAGTAAATTCAGTTATTGAAAAGAAGAGGTAGATGTTGAGCAGGGAAAGCAATGCCAAACTAGAATCTTCCAGGTACCTTGTAAGTGTCCATCACCATACCTGTGACAGATTTATATTTTTCAAAGATGGATACAAAACCATCTTTCATCTTCCATCTTTTGAAATACAAGCTTGCCACTTGTCAATCAAAAGTGGAGTCTATTTCTCCATCTAATTATATCTGTACACTACTTGTAACTACTTTGATCAACAGAGCATGGTATAAATGGAACTATTTCAGTTCTGGGCACAGCACTTACCTGGCACAGAAACTTTTGATCCTTGTCTCTTAGAACACTCACTACTAGTGCATTCCCTGTTGAATTCGGCTTCCATGCTGTACAAGCCCAAACCATATGGTATGGCAACATGGAAGGACTCTAGTCCACAGTTCCATATGAGCTGCTAGTCAACATGTATATGGACCATCTTGGACATTTAGTCCTGTTGATCTCTTAAAGAAATCTAGCTTCAGAAACCACCTGACAAACTATGAGACCCCAAGTAAGAAGTAATGAGATGAATTTGATCACCCCCACAGAACCATGAGAAATAATAAATTTGAAGGCATTAAATATTGGAATGATTTTATATGTAACATTAGATAATCAACAGTATCTGATCATGATGGGGCCAGGGATTTAGCTCAGTGGTTCCACTGCCTTCCTCACAAGCACAAGGTCCCGAGTTCGATCCCTGGTACCAAAAAAAACCCCAGTAACTGATCATGAAGATTCTTCAAGAATAGCTGTTGCTTTGCTTCCACTTCCCAAACCTCACACAGGTTTATCTAACATGGAACCAACTGAATAAAGGGATTCTGGGCAATGTAATTTACAGCTCAACATTCTAAGTTGACAATATAACATTTTAGTAGATTTGGTTTGCCTCTATACCTTACTTTGACTATTGAAATGTGAGTGAATATAACTCATGTAAATATAATAAAGGCTTTTAACGTGCTGTGTGTTGGTCTGTTCTTGCATTTCTACTACTTGCCATGAGAACATTCTCTGGCTAATCTCTGATATGGTTGCAGAATGGTTAGATACATGGCACAGACCTGAATCTAACCCTAATTTTGAAGTCAGGCCTAGTCAAACCCAAGAGAGTTTAGAAAAATCACAAATAACCAATAGACCTGATAATAAGAAATAAATACTTCTTGTTTTAAGCCACTAAGATTTGGGGATTGTTATATAACTCTATTTTAGGAATAAGTAACTATTAATAGCTAGTGAAAAAATGGAAAGAATAAAACATTCATTCTGCCTTTCTTGATGAAAGTACTTGAGAGTAGCAAAATATTTGATGTGGAAAAGTTCTTTGCATAAGAATCCAAGTTTATAAACACAGAACAAATAGTAGTATAGCACCATTTTTCAGCTTATAATGAAATGACAGTTATAGGCAATGATCATAAAAAGTTCTAATTAGTTGAAAGAGTGATGGAAAATTTTGTAATAGATAGATCAGGGTGACCATACATGAACAAATTAATCAGTATTAGCATCACACTCCAAAAAGAGAGATAAGCAGACATTATGTACCTCCTGATGTGATGCAATAAGAAGCCAAACAGCACTTATTCTTGCTAAACTTTGAATCTGTAGCTAATAAACCTCTATACCTAACTATAAGAAATACAGAGTCAAAGGAACTGGTGAGTAGTGGTATTAATTAATAAGTTACAGAAGCCTGGAACAGGTTAAATGACACTACAAGAGAAGAACAATTAGCAAAATCCAGAGGATGGTGATTTCTTCTACAAACACATTGAAAGGGAGGAGAAGATAAGAAGATAAGATAAGATAATCTATAATTGAAAGAGAAAAAAGAGGACATATTAATTGACTAAAATATGTACCTAGTTGGATTTTGAGTCAAATAATCCAATTATAAAAAATATAGGACACAACCAGGGAAATTTGGACACTGAATGAATATTTGATGATATTATCAAATACTTGTTATCTTTAGATGTGATATCTTTAGATGTAGCTAAGAAATACTTAACTTTAAATATGATATTGTGGTTATGCTTTAAAATGAGTTCTTATCATGTATATAGATACCTGTTGAAATATTTATGGATGGAATAATCAAATAAATCTTGGTTTTGTTTCAAAATGAGGGGCAGTGAAGGGGAGTATATACTAGAAACAAGATTGGCAAAAAACCTAGGTTTGGGGCTGCAGCAACTAGGTGCATTGCTGGTAGTGGTTGATGAGACAGACAAGCCAGAGAGAGATTTTGATCAGGGTAGAGGGAATATCAGACTGGAAGTTCTGTTTTTCACACATTAGGCATGCCTACTAGACATAAAAGGGGCAATTACAAGAAGATAATTGGATATGAGAATTAGGTGCTCAGCAGAGAGGTCAGGTTGAAGATATAACTTTGCATATTGGCAGATTCTACACTTTACAATCTTTATGTGATCTCACCTATCCCTATGTCTTTTTTTGTACCAGGGATTGAACTGAGGACCTCATGCTTGCCAGGCAGGCACTGTGTCACTGAGCTAAATCCCCGGCCCTATCCCTATGTTTTGTTTTGGTTTTTTTCCTTTTAGGTTGTTTATGTCAGATATTTCGTCACAACAACAGAGAGCTAACACAAACACAGCTCAGACAGAGATTCAAGCTTGGACAGAGCTCAAGTCACACATGAAACACACATGGGGAGAAACAGCAGCCCCTTCACATCTCCTGAGCGTCCAGTCCTCATCAGTCCAGGGTGCTGCTGGCCATTTTGGAGTTGAGGATGGTTTTCTGGTTGGTCTGTTGACACTGTGGAAGGATTTTATAGCATCTCCTTCTTTTATTCCTCATAAATATGTTTCTCACAGTTAAAATCTGGTCCTTATTGGAATGAGCACAATAGGCTGAAAAATACACTTAAAAAAATCATTAGTCTTGGTAAAGTAGTGAGTTCCCAGGATGGAGTTTGTTTTTGTTACTTTTGGTTTTGGCTTTTTGAGACAGGGTCTCACTATGTAGGTCAGGGTGGCCTTAAACTTATGGAAATTCTCCTGTCTCAGCTTTGCTGGTGCTAGGATTCTAGGCGTGCGTCACCACACCTGGCTACAACCTAGTTCTTTGGTTGTTTGGACAAGGCCACTGTCTGAGAGTTGTAGATCTGGTGTTTGCTCAGGAGGTCGTGCTAATCTCTCTCTGAGGCAGACTCCGGGAGAGCAGGGTCGCTGAGTGGGTTTCCTCCTTGGAAAGTAGCTCTGGGGGTCCTGGTCCAGACGGGGCATCAAGGCTGCAACTGTCGCCAGGATTCTGCTTGCTGTTTTCAGAGTATTTTGTAATGACATTTTGTCAAAAATGTCACTCTCACTGGAGAGTGTGAAGGAGAAAACCAGAAGTGTGCCGTGATGTGGGTGGCCCCAAAACCCTTTCAGGTGTTGCGGAAGAGAACTCCCGAGTGAGAAGGTGTACTTGGTCTTCTTGTAGACATACCACAGCAAGGCAAAGCATCGCAGGACCATGAGCAAGATCACAAAGATGGAGGCTATGAGGATGAAGGCCACCAGCCAGGAGAGGTTCGTTTCGTCCTCGGCTGTCCGCTCACACACAGGCTCACTCCATTCCCCAGTTTTGCTCCAATCAGGAAGAAACTCTCAAACCTGAACGCAGTAAGTTGACCAAGGCTCCAGGTTCCGGACGATCTCAAAGTCGTACTGAACAGTGACCTCAAACTTTTCATTAGTGCCATTTTTCCAGAATTGCACATTATAAACCCATGAGTCATAACTCTTCCTCATGGTCCATGTGTAGAGTTCATTCTCAATTTGAGGGGCTAAGAAACTCATCTGTAAAGAATCAGCAAGTGCGGACTCACCGCTCGCACCCCCTTGGGCCGCCGCCGCCGCGCGCTCTCAGTTCCGCTTCCGACGTGCTCTCCGGAGAGCCAGTGGATGTGCGGCAGTAATATGTCTGCTCCGATGCCAGCCGTCGTGCCCGCCGCCCGGAAGGCCACCACCGTGGTTATTTTCCTTCTTGGATTGGGAGATACTGGGCATGGATGGCAGAAGCCTTTGCAGGTATCAGAAGTTCACATATCAAATACATCTGCCCACATGCGCCAGGTATGTCTGTAACATTAAATATGAACATGGCTATGCCTTCTTGGTTTGATATCATTGGGCTTTCACCAACTTCTCAGGAGGATGAACCTGGAATTGACCGGGCAGCAGAAAATGTGAAAGCTTTAACAGAGCAAGAGGTGAAGAATGGCATTCCTTCTAGCAGAATTATTTGGGGAGGATTTTCTCAGGGAGGAGCTTTATCTTTACACCCTGCTCTAACCACACAGCAGAAACTGGCGGGTGTCACTGCACTTAGTTGCTAGCTTCTACTTCGGGCTTCATTTCCACAGGGTCCTGTCAGCGGTGTTAACAAAGATACTTCTATTCTCCAGTGCCATGGAGATTGCGACCCTTTAGTTCCCCTAAGGTTTGGTTCTCTTACTGTTGAAAACTAAAATCGTTGGTAAATCCACCCAATGTAACCTTCAAAACCTATGAAGGCATGATGCATAGTTCATGTCAACAGGAAATGAAGGAACTCAAGCAATTCATTGATAAACGCCCACCTCCAATTGATTGACGACACTGAGAGCCTGTGTAGATGTACACCAGCAGCATTGTAATAGAGGATAAACTTTTTCCCGTGCCCAATCTTAAAACTTCTAACGTTTGCACTGTTAAAATGTTTTGCAAATACACATCAATGATATATAATAAATAACGTTTCCTTGTGGGAAATTTATGATCTTTTAAGTTTCTATACATGTATTTGTATAATGTGATCCAGAATATACCAGTATTAAAATAGGTGAGGCAGCTAGGTTCTTTTTCTCAAATATAATTCAGCAAAATAATAAAATACTGAAAGAAGATTTTTTTATTGCATCATTTGAAAATTACCAGTATGCTAATGATAATTTGTTCAAATAAAATGAACAGTTTAGGTATAAATGATTTATGCATGCTGTGACTTAGTCTATGGATTTATTCCAAAATTGCTTAGTCACCATTCAATGTCTGTGTTTTACTATATATGCTCATTATACATAATGATTGTAATACATAAGAATTAGAGTTGTTACATTATTCTTGATAATAGAGATAATGCTTTTGTCAGTAAAGAGTACCATTGCTCTCTTCATTTAATGGCCCCTTTATTTGGGGATCAATTTTTCTTTTCCTTGATGGTATTTCTTTTTAATATTTTCTTTTCTCAAGAAAAAATGTTTTCTTTCATCATTATCCTTCATAACAGACTAAATATATTGCCTCCCTGCCATATACATCTACTGTCAATAATTTAACATTCTGAATTACAGACATGTGGTATTTGCAATCTATATAACTTTAAAAGAAACCAAACATTACTTAAACTTCTTATATTATATATTTCAAATAATTAGACTTTAGTTCAAATATAGACTTATTTAGTTATTTAGAATTCAGATAATAAAATCTTATTTTTCTGTAAGCAGTTGAATGAATAATTAGATCATATTCTGGTATGTACAGAATTTTTTTATTTTTGGTACCAGGGATTGAATTTGAGTTCTTGTGCTTGTGCAGCAGGCAGTGAAACCACTGAGCTAAATCCCCAGCCCATGTACAGAAATTTTAAGACTGATTTTAAAAGCTAATTTCTTACTGAGTCTCTTGGCCACATTACTTTTCTGTACATATGTTTGAAACCAACTACTGTAGAAAACAATCCATTAGAAAAAATTGCTTTATTTTTATCTGCCAGTGGTTTTATTTGAAATTTTCACATCCAATTATTTTTAAAAATTAGTCTTTTGTGCAAACACAAAAACAAATCATTTGATTTTAAGCAGTCAAAATTTAAAGATTAATAGTAAAAAATTATTTGAAAACAAATTTTGGGGTAATAAAGATTAATCAAAACCCTATAAATATGGAAGAGTTACCATACAGTTTAAAATGTAGCAAAAATACATGCTTAATATTTCTGAACTATGTTAATTTTCTGCTGTATTTCAACTTACCAAAACAATGGTAAGAATGCATCTTTATGGTGCTAATTGATTACGGAAATGATCTGGGAATGAACTACATAGGATGTTTATAATGAAGACATATGTTTATCTGGATTTAAAAATTTTAAACAATCATTTACTACGTCATTCTGCTTTACCTTGAAGAACTGTAGACTTATTTCAGTTATACAAATCAGTAAGATCTTATTTATAGCAAGAAATATTCCATTGAAATATTGTGCTATAATGTGGGACAATGTAAATGTTTTTCATGGTTTCTATCAATGTGAAATAAAATATAATTCTGACTTGAAAAAAAAAAGAATCAGCAAGTGCTTCTACATGTACTACAGGGAGGTCCAGTAAAGGCTATGGTACTGAGCTGTGAAAGTCAGGTTCCCTTTGGGAAAAGCAGGTGAGTACCATTGTAGAATGTTCCTGAAATTAACTGAATTCATTCTGACATTTTGAGGAGGTGGCACTATCCCCAATGCCGATGCCAGCGGGCATCCACCCAGCCAGCACGCGAGGATCAGTGCCATCTATCCCTATCCTTTTAATGCTTCCTAGATTGGTAGATATTGTTTTGTTTCCTACAGTTCCTACCATTCTTATAGGGAGTGTCAGTTTCTTCAGCTATCTTCGATGATCAGTTAACAATACTCAAATTTTTAGATTTGTTTTTGGTATTGGGGATTTAACTGAGGGACTTTGCACTGAGCTACATTCCCAGCCCTTTTTTAATATTTTATTTTGTGACAGGATCTCACTAAGTCACTAAGTCACACTGGGCTGGAACTTGTGATGCTCCTGCCTCAGCCTCCCAAAGTGCTAGGATTCCAGGTTTACACCACCATGTCCAGCTAATACTCAACTTTTGATGGGATTACATTTTGATAAATCCACTGTAAGGTGAAAATATTGTAAGTTGAAAATGAACCTTCCCCTCTGAACATCATAGCTTAGCATAGCCTACCTTTAACATTGCAAAACACATTACCCTACAGTTGGGCAAAATCTTCTAACACAAAGCCTATTATATAATACAGTATTGGATATCTCATGAAAAGACACCCATGAGGATTTCATAGATATGATAAGGTGTGAAAACACAATATTCAAACACTGATGGCAAACAGTACACTGCAGATATTTTAGCTTTGTGGTCACATGGCTGACTGGGAGCTGCAGCTGGTTGTAGACACCCAATATCTGAAGAGAGCATTTTGCTGCCTATCACTAACCTAGGAAAAGACCAAAATTCTAAATTTAAAGTGTGGTTTCTACTGAATGCATGTTTTTCACATTATTGCAAAGCTGATAATTTGTAAGTCAAACCACTGTAATTCAATGAACATCTGTATTAAAATTAAAATGTACATCACCAATGACCAAGAAATTCTATTTCCCTGTATCAAGCCTAGAGTAATATTTGCACATGGATAAAAACAGAAATGTAAAATCAATAGCTTTTTATATACACAAATAATGAACTAGCTGATAAAGAACTCAGGATTTCATTCACAATTGTTTTTTAAAAAATCACCTAAGGATCAGTCTAAATCAGGAAGTAAAATACTTCTACAATGAAAATTTTAGAACATTAAGGAAAGAAATTAAGACACCAGAAGATGAAAGTCCTTCCATGTTCAAGAATCAGTAGTATCAAAACTGTTAAAATGGCCACACTACTGAAAATGATTTATAAATTCAATGAAATCCCATTTGAAATACCAATAACATTCTTTTCTTCTGTGTTTTTAAAATTAATTTTATTGGTACATTTTAGGTATACAATATAATGACATTCATCATTGGAAATTTGCACGCTTACATAATCTCTCTTGGTTCTTATTTTTTCCCCATTCCTCTGCCCTCCCTTCAACCCCTCCATCCCTCCCTACTTACAAAGACTTTGTTTCCATTTTTTCATTTTCTTATATTAATTCCATTCCCTTCTTTCCTTTCCCCTACCCCTCCCACTTCCCCTTTCACTTTGCCCCTTTTCTTCCTATTTCACATTATCTATTATAACTTTTAGACCTTACTTATACTTTCAGTTTCTCACACCAGAGAAACTGTTCGGTATTTACACATGTATGTCCTATTTATTTCACTTAAGAGTATCACCTAAATGTGCACTCATTTACCTATAAATGGCTCTAATTTCTCATTTTTTATGGCTGAGTAGTACTCCATTTTATTAAAAGAAAACACATTTTCTTTATCCAGCCTCCACTTGATGGGCAATTGGGCTGCTTCCAAGTTTTAGCTATTAAAAACTGTGCTTCTATGAACATGAGTGCATGTATATCACTGTGGTATGATTCTTTTAATTCTTCAGGAAGATAACCAGTAGAGGAATAGCTGGGTCAAATGAGATCTCTAATCCCAGTTCTTTCAGGTAGCTCCATACTGATTTCCACAGTGGTCACCCCAGTCTACACTGCCACCAACAATGGAGCAGGGTTCCTTTTTCCACACAAACCCAACAACATTTGTTATTGGTTGACTTCGTGATAGCAGCCATTCTTTCCTGGGTGAGGTAGAATCTTGGCATTGTTTTCATTTGCATCTCTCAAATGACCAGTGATGTTGAACATTTTTTCATATGTTTATTTGCTATTTCTACTTTGTCTGAGAAATCTCTGTTCATTTTTATATGCCCATTTTTGGATTGAGTCTTTAAATTTGGGAGGTCTGATTTTTAAAAAATTCTTTATAGATACTAGATAGTAGACCTTTATCTGAGGAACAGCAGGTGAAGATTTTTTCCCACATTGTGGGTTGTCCCTGCACCCTACTGGTGGTTTCTCTTGCTGTGCAGAAGCTTTTTAATAAGAAGAGATCCCACTTGTTGATTGTTTGTGCTAGTTCCCGGGCAACTGAGATTTTATTCATAAAATGTTTTCCTACACCAATGTCTTCAAGAGTTCTGCCTAACCTCTGTTCCAGCCAGTTCAGCGTTTCTGTTTTAATATTTAGATCTTTAACCCATTTCGATTTTAGTTTAGTGCATGGTGAGAGATATAGATCTAGTTTTAATCTTAGGCAAGTTGAAACCCAATTTTTCCAGCACCATTTATTAAAGAGGCTGTCTTTCTTCCAGTGATGGTGTTTGGCTCCTTTGTCAGAGATGAGGTAGCTGAGTGTGTCTGGAGTTGTTTCTTCATCCTCTAATCTGTTCCACTGGTCCTCACATCTGTTTCTTTGCCAGTACCATGCTGTTTTTATCACAGTAGCTTTGTAGTATAGTTTCACATTGGGGGTTGTGATACCCCCTGCCATGTCTCTGTTACCTAAAATTGCTTTTGCTATTCTGGGTCTCTTCTTGTTCCAAATGAATTTTTAGATTGTTTTCTCAAGGTCCATGAAGTGTGCTGCTGGGATTTCAATTGGGATTGCACTGAATCTATATAGCAATTTTGGGAGTATATCCATTTTCACTATGGCGATCCTTCCTACCCAGGAGCAGGAGATGTCTTCCCATTTTCTGATATCCCCTTCAATGTCTTTTTTCAATGTGCTATAGTTTTCAGAGAAGAGGTCTTTGATTTCTTTTGTTAGGTTGATCCCTAGGTATTTCATTTTTTGGATGCTATTGTGAAAGGAATTATTTGCCCTATTTCTGTCTCAGTGAGTCTATTGTTGGTGTAGAGGAAAGCTATTGATTTTTGTGTGTTGACTTTGTATCCAGAAAATCTAATATATTTGGTTATTAAGTCTAGAAGACTTTTGGTGGAGTTATTGGGCTCTTCTATATAGGGTATCATGTCATCTGCAAATAATGACAATTTGACTTCTTCGTTTCCTATCTTTATTTCTTTCATTTCTTTCTCTTGTCTAATTGCTGTGGCTAATGTTTCCAAAACTATATTGAACAGGAGTGGTGATAGTGGACATCCTTGTCTTGTTCCTGATTTTAGTTTGAAGGATTTCAGTTTTTGACCATTTAGTGTGATACTGGCTTTTGGTTTTTCATAGATGGCTTTTATCAGGTTGAGGTAGAGACCATTTATTCCAATTTTTTGTAGGGTTTTTATCATAAATGCATGTTGGATTTTGTCAAATCCTTTTTCTGCACCTATGGAGATAATCATATGATTTTTGTGCTTGGCTTTATTGATATAGTGTATTACATTGATTGATTTGTGTATGTTAAACCATCCCTGCATCCCTGGGATGAATCTCACTTGGTCAGGATGTATGATTTTCTTGATGATCTTCTGCATTCTATTTGCCAGTATCTTATTAAGGATTTTTGCATCTATGTTCATTAGTGCAATTGGCCTATAGTTCTCTTTTTCAGTTGGGTCTTTCTCTGCTTTGGGGATCAAGGTGATGCTTGCTTCCAGGAATGAATTTGGGAGTATTGCTTCCCTTTCAATTTCATTGAAGTGTTTAAACAGTAGTGGCAGTCATGACTTGGGCTTTACTTAGTTGGTAAGTTTTTAATTATGTTTTCAATTTCATTGGTTAATATTGGGTTGTTTAGTATTTTTAGGTCTTCTTCGTTCAACTTTTGTAATTCATATGTATCTAGGAATCTGTCCATTTCTTCTGTGTTTTCCATCTTATTGGCATATAATTTTTGGAAGTAACTATTGATGATCCTCTGTATTTCTGCTGGGTCTGTTGTAATTTCACCCTTTTCATTCCTAATTGCATGGATTTGGGCCTTTTCTTTCCTTTTCCTGCTAAAGTTGGCCAAGTGTTTGTCAATTTTTTTATTCTTTCAAAGAACCAACTCTTGGCTTCATTAATTTTTTGTATCGTTCTCTTAGTCTCCATTGCACTGATTTCTGCACTGATCTTTCTAATTTCCTCTCTTGTATGAGTTTTGAGTTTGTCCAGCTCTTCTTTTTCTAGAAGCTTGAGGTTTAGCATCAGGTTGTTTAATTGGGCTCACTCCATTTTCCTAATATGTGTATTCACTGCTATGAATTTCCCTTGTAAGACTGCCTTCATTGTGTCCCGGAGATTCCAATACATTTTATTGTCATTGTCATTTAATTGAAGGAACTGTCTGATTTCTTTAATTTCTTCTGTGATTCATTGGTTATTCAAAAGTGTGTTTTTCAATTTCCATATGTTTATGTAATTTTTGCAGTTTCTTTTGCTATTGATTTCCAATTTGATTGCACTATGGTCTGATAATATACAGGGGATAACTTCAATTCCTTTGCTCTTATTTAAACATGTTCTGTGTGTGAGTATGTGGCCTAATTTTGAGAATGACCCATGTGCAGCTGAAAAGAATGTGTATTCTGATTTTGTGGGGTGGAACACTTTGTAAACATCTGTTAAGTTCATTTGTTCAAGAATTCGATTGAGTTCTAGCATTTCATTCCTAATTTTTGTCTAGTTGTTCTATCTGTTTGTGACAGTGGGGTATTGAGGTCCATCACTACTATCGTATTAGTGAATATATGGCTTTTCATGTCCATTAATGTTTGTTTTATATAATTGGGCACACTAGTGTTTGGTGCACAAATATTTATGATTGTCATCTCTTCCTCTTGGATTGTTCCCTTTACATGGATGTAGTGTCCTCCTTTGTCTCTCTTAATCAGTGTTGGTTTTAAATCAACTTGATCTGCAAAGAGGATACTCCTACTTTATTTTGGGTTCCTGTCGCATGGAGTATTGTTTTCCACCCTTTAACTTTCAGTCTATGAGTTTCTTTTCAATTAAGTGTTTTTCTTATATGCAGCATATTCTTGGATTTTGCTTCTTGACCCATTCTGCCAGACTATTTATTTTGATTGGTGAATTGAGACCATTAACGTTGATGGTTATAACTGATACATATTGACCCATCATTATCATAACCTTTTCTTTTTGTTGGATTCTCCCCCTTTACATTTAATTTCTTGTCTCACACCCAATGGATTCATTCTGCTGTTCTTCCTGGGATTGTGATTCTCATTGTCTGTTCCTAGGATATTATCTAGAATTTTTTGGTGTGCTGGTTTGGTATTCATGAAGTTGCTCAGGTTCTTTTTGTCATGAAAGTATCTTATTTCTCCATCAATTTTGAAGGATAATTTTGCAGGGTACATCAATCTGGGTTGGAGGCTGTTTGCCTTTAGAGCTTGGAATATGTTATTCCAAGCTCTTCTTCCCTTGAGGGTTTGCACTGAGAACTCTGCTGTGATTCTGATGGGCTTTCCTTTGTATGTGATTTCTTTTCTCTAACTGCTTGTAGAACTTTGTTCTTCTGTTGGGTTTCTGGAATCTTAACAATTATATGCCTATGTATAGATTTTTTTTTCAAGGCTATTTGGAGTCCTATATGCCTCACTTATCTGTATGTCAAGTTCTTTTCCCCTGCTTGGGAAGTTTTCTGCCACTACTTCTGTGAATATTTTTTTATGTCATCTGCACTCTCTCCTGTTTCTTCTTTGACTCCAATCAGTCTTATGTTATTCTTCTTTGCGTCATCCAGCAGCTGTTGGATCGATTTCTCATGGTCCCTTATAATTGTGAAGCAATTTTTCTTTTTCTGGTCACTAATTGCAATCTTATCTTCTATATCTGAAATCCTCTCCTCACATTGGCTCACTCTGCTGTGTAGACTTTCAATGGATTTTTTAATCTCCTGGAAATCTGTTTGTATCTGTTTTTCTGGATTCCATTTGTTTCTTATGTTGGAATTCCATCATGTTCCTCAGCTCCTCTATTTTTTTAATCTGTGTCCTCTCTAGATTTATTAATCATGTCTTGCACTATGGGCACAATCTCTGCTGTTATCTGAGAAGATATTTCTGACTTCATTTTTTTCCAGATCCTCTTTTGTTTTCATTTCAGGGAGTCCAGGTGGTTGAGTATCAGAGTATTTCATCTCCTTTCCCTTTGGGTTTGTTAGGTTATCTGAAAGTCTGGTTTTGAGACTTGTTCAGGTGTCTTCTCATTTCTTTGGGGGGGGTGCTGTTGGCACCCGCGTGACTCACCTCCTCTGCACTGGGTGTGTTAGAACGGCGGCCCAGAAGCCCTACCTCTGGGCTTGGAGCAGTGGAAAGGCTGTCCAGAAGCCCCTGCCTCTGAGCTGGGAGTGGTGGAATGGTGGCGAGGAAGCCCCTTCCTCTGGGTTGGGAGCGATGGAACCTGTGTTGGCTCATTCTGCTGCTTAAACTTTCAATAGAGTTTTTAATCTCCTGGAAATCTGTTTGTATCTGTTTCATGGATTCCATTTGTTTCCTATGTTGAGATTCCACCATGTTCCTCAGCTCTTCTATTTTTTTCTGTGTCCTCTCTAGACTTATTAATCATGTCTTGCACTATGGACACAATCCCTGCTGTTATTTGAGAAAATATTTCTGATTTCAGTTTTTCAAGATCCTCTTTTATTGCCAGTTCAGGAAGTCCAGGTGGTTGAGTATAAGATTGTTCCACCTCGTTTCCCTTTGGGGTTGCTTTAGTTGATCTGGAAGCCTGGTTTTGAGACTTGTTTAAGTGTCTTCTTATTTCAATGGGGTGGAGCAATGTGTGTTGCTGGTGCCCATGCAGTTCACCTCCTCAGTGCTGGGGGTGATGGTTCGGCACCCTGGAAGATTCACCTCCTCTGCGCTGGGGGCAGCTCTGTTCCTCGATGCTGGGGGCAGTGGTACAGTGGCCTGGAGTGTTCACCTCCTCTGTGCTGGGGGTTAGATTAGGAAGTTTTCTTTACATCAAGGAAAACAACAGAATGAAAAGACAGCCTACAGAATGGGAGAAAATCTTTGCCAGCTATTCTTCTGGAAAAGGATTAATATCTAGAATATATTTAAAAAACTCAAAAACCTTAACACCAAAAAGGCAAATAGCGCAATAAATCAATGAGCAAATGAATTGAATAGATGCTTCTCAAAAGAAGTACAAATGGCCAATAAGTATGTATATGAAAAAAAAAAATGTGTAACATCCTTAGCCACTAGGGAAAATCAAATTAAAACTACATAGAGATTCTGTCTCACCCCAGTCAAAATGGCCTTCATCAACAATAGAAAAATAATAAATAAATGTTAGAGAGGATGTGAGGAAAAAGCCCTTCTGCACTACTCACATGAATGTAAATTAGTACAGCCCCTATGAAAATTAGTGGACATTTCTTTCTTAAAAAACTAAAAATAGAGCTATTGTTTGATCCAGCTATATCACTCATTTATATATACCCTAATGAATTAAAGTCAGCATACTATAAATATACCTGTATACCTGTGTTTATTGTTGCACAATTCACAATGGCCAAGATTTGGAACCACCATTGGTTCCCTTCAACAGATGAATGGACAAAGAAAATGTCTTGTATATACACAATAGAGTATTGCTCAGTTGTACAAAAGAATGAAATTTTGTAATTTGCTGGAAAATGGATGGAACTAGAAGTTCTTGTTAAGTGAAATAAGTCAGACTCAGAAAGACAAGTATCCTATTTTCTCTGTAATATGTAGAATCTAAAAAAGATGATGTGAAAATAGAAGGATACTGTTATTAGATTAAGAGGAACAGAAAAAGGAGAAGGGGAAGGGTGGTTAAGGGTGGATAATGGGGGGATGAATATGTTCAAAATATACTTATTAAAATCCAATATTTTGTAAAATTAATAGCTACTACTAATAAAAACTAAAACATTACAAAATAAAATATTTACTGAAAACAGATCTTGATATGTGCTTGAGGGCATATCAAGGGCTTCTATACATGGGATTTCTTTCAAATAGTTTATGATTATGTTAGAGAGATAATATTAACATGAACAAATTTAAAAAAGAATAGAATGCAAAAAAAGACATGTAAAAGGGTCCTCTCACAACCATGTTTCTCATAGCAAAAAAATTCAAACAATCCAAATGTCCTCCAGCATGGGAATGGTTATGAGACAGAGAAGAAGTGCTTTTTCTTTGCCAGCAGGACGGGGATGTGGCTTGGCTAGAGGCTGTCATACTCATCACCCTGGTTTCCCTTCATTGTGTTTACCCCAACCCAATGGCCTCACACCCTCCCTGTTTATTTAGAGACTACTCTCCTCCAGGCCACTCTAACATGAATGGAGCTCAACTGTTCAGCTCTCCCCACTTAAGATGCTGTTGCTGCCTCTTTGAAGAAGGGAGGGGCACTCTGGTGTGACTGAGATAAGGGAGGGAGGGATCTGAGCCCATTGTTAACATCACTAACCTCTAGGAACCCCAATTAGCTGTGATGAGCACAGCTAGTCCTCCCAAAGATTCCCTGGTTTCAGCACTGCTATTTTTCCCAGAGATGTGACAGCTGTCAATCAAACAGCTAGCATCACCCTGCCCCTTAACTGAATTACCACCATGAAAACTGCTGCTGTCCTGGAGTCCTGCACCCACTTGGATCCATCACATGCATGTGGTTAGATCAATGAGCAGGCCCAAATTTCAACCAATCATAAGCCTGCACACTTGGACCAATCACACACTTGCAGTTGCAGTAAAAGCAGCACTTCCCACACTCTTTTCCAGTTGGTCTAGGATGGCTCCCTCCAGTGTACTGACCTCCCTATGCTATAATACATAGCCTATTGAAATAAAGATTTGCTTTGGTGCTCTTGTAAATCTGCTCGTGATTTATTTCTCAGGTAATGTGGGCTCTGAGGGTCCTATAAATTTATCAGTGTGGTCAGAGCAGTTGTCTCAATAGAAAGAGCAATAAACACTAGGGGCTGTTAGCCTTGAAGAACTCCAGAGAGCAACAACTAACAAAGATCAGTAGCAGAGTTCAACATCTGTCAGGGTCCACCTGGCATCTGGCACATATGAGTGCCAGTGGCAGAGACCAGGACCCAGCAAAGTCAGTCTAAAGCATTCATCACATAGGATGGCAATGGCCAGGAGTGGCAGAGACAAGCAGCTGGCTGTGTGGAACTGTTGGCATCCAGCATCATCCAGCATCCTCTGGTGGCATAAGGACCACTAACAGAAATGCCCTTTGCCAATTCTTGTTTTCTATCTGAACTGAGCAAAAGAACCTTCAACCAACTGACATTTAAATTAAACATATTTCTATACCATGGAGTATTATGCAAACATTTAAAAATGCAATGTAACTTTCTGTACTCTAATTAAAAGATCTCCAAGATATATTGTTGAATAAGAAAAGTAAGTTTCAAAGAAATACTTCTATTTTCACTTTTATATCATTAAGGAAAATCCCATGCATGCACATGTACTTATATGTATATTTGTATATATGTATTAAAAGGTTAAAAATACTTCAAATAATATACAATAAACAGCATTACCTGTATTTAGATCATATACTGGGTTTAAGTATTGATCAAGAGAACTTTATATTTTTATAAGTAATTTTAAAATTTTACAATGGGAAAATATTTACATATTATAAATTTACTATTTTTCTTATTTGAAAGGGTGAAGTAATTACATGTAACCATCTTAGACTAAGTTATATCAAACTGTAGAGTGAAGTTGTTACCAGCATAGGCTTTAGAGCTAGGATTCCTGGGTTTGAATCCTGACTGTACAATTAAGTTGCACTATCTGTCTATGCTTGAGCAAGATGTGTACATCCTCTATGCCTCTGCTTTCTTGTTTTTGAAATGGAAGTGACTATATTACTTCAAAAATTTGTAGTAAAATAATATATGTAAGAAGCTCTAAAGATTACATAGTACCTAGCAAATGTTCAGTAAGTCTTGGCTGTTTTATTATTGTTGTTATTTCCATTTTTAATAGGCTTGTGATTAGGTATATTAAAGGTATCTAGATACTGTTCTTGTGAATAAGATGATAAAATATAGATTGAATAGTAATTTTAGTATGATCATAGCAGATTATGTCAAGAAGCATTGTGCCTACATACTATGTGCACTTGTATCCAAAGTATTTTCTTTTGTAGATTGCTATCTATCTGAAAAGCTATAGTGTGGCTTCTAATGATTGTGTCAATTATTTTAGATGAAAGAAAGAGCAAAAATAAAAATGACTGATATAAATCTTCAAGGGAACACAGATTCCATCGATAACATGCAGAATCAAATGTAATAGAATGAGAGTATTTTCTCATATACTAAAATATTCTTAAATTAGATCTTAAGGTTTCTCATTCAACATCCACTCAATACAATAATACCCTTCTTAGAATCTCGAATAAAATCATTATATTTTTTGTTTTTTGCTCCTCTCCTCAGTATCTTCTTAAATGTTGTTTGGAACAGGGGACTCATTATAGAGTGAGTCAGACTGTTCATTTGTTGGATAGGTAGAACTGTACCTTCTGTTGAATAGAAATCAACAACTTTATGATCTCAAGAACTGGCTCCTTTTCCTGCTAAAGACTCACAAATAAATTCTCTCTCATCTTTTATATTACAAATTATTGAATATTTGTAGACAGTGATCCTACCATCCTAGAACCATTTTTTTACTCTAAAATCCCTTCATCTCTTTGATTTCTCATCCTCTCACCTTCCTTATCCTCTGGACGAATTCCAGTTTAGTGATGTTCTAGTTAAAGTGTAAGGCTTAATATTTTTGTTGCTGGAAAAGTACATCTGTTTTTTCAACTCATCACTTTTGCAAATACCAGAGAAATAATCTGGGGCAGTTATTCTTCAAATGACCCCATACAATTAACCCTTATAGTGTCTAATTAAAAATAAACATATATCATTGTCCCAGTGTTTCCCTGTGGAACTGTTCTAATTCATCTTTGTCCTCTGGCTACTACTTTACATAAGATATCCATAGGGCAGTTAATTTTGGAAACACATATGATAGAAAATTGCAGTTCAGGTTTTTTTCTTAATTTACTTTCAGTCCTTCTAGTTATACCTAAGGATAATTTTCTTATACCTACTTGTTCATCCATGCCTAACCTTATGTACAAGCAATACTGAAAATAAAGCCTATAAAATAGCATGATCAAGATTAAACCATCCTCAGGCCTACTCAATTTACACCTCTGAACCTAGGTGACAGATATTCCTTAACCAAAGGAAACCATGACATATTCTTTCTCAAAAGTACCATACTCCCTTGGATTAAGATATCCAAGGAGGCTATAACAGCATGCCTACACATGTATCTGGAGGCCCTCTTGGACCTTTTAGTTATCAGGTTCTGATTCTTGGAGAATCCAGAATTTTCTCTTTTATTAGAGTCCTTGTATTTAGAATCATTTTGTTCCTCTGGTGCTTTAAGGTGAGACTCCCAGGTGACTTACTGAGTAACTTTCAAGCACTGGGGCTAGATCATTGGTCTCTTCTCTTCTCTGTCTACATTTACTCCCATCCCTAAATCAGTCTAATAGCTTTAAATACCATCTATATGCTGATAATACAAAGTGTATATCTTCTGTCTAAATCTCTGCCTTGAATTCTGTGATCCATTCAGTCAGATTCATCCTTAGGTAACTCCCTTTAAAGTCACAGGATGACTCGTGAAGACTGTATTTTTCCTTGTTGCTGTCTAGTAGAAAACAGACTGCATTGCTTCCCACAGTCAAAAGTTTATCAAAAAAGTTTATAATAAATTTATATTACCATGTGATTATTTTTTGGTTCTGGGGATCGAACTGAGGACCTTGTGCATGTGAGGCAGGTGGTGGCACCACTGAGCTAAATCCCCAGCCCACCATGTGATTTGTTAAATGTATTAATTTGGTGAATTTTTAAATATATTTTATCTTATTAAACCACCCTTTCATCCCTGGCATAAAACAACTACAGATTTAATTAATAATATTTCATGTAGGATTTATGCACTTATATGCATAAATGAAATAGACATGTCATTTTCCTTTCACAAAACGTTTTTCTCTGGTTTTGGTATCATGATTATGTTACCTTTAAAGAATAACTTAAAGAGTATTTTGTATTTTCTGTTGCTAGGAAAAGTTTGATTGAAATTGGGATGATCTTTTTAAAATATAGTAAAACTTGCCAGTAAAGCCATGGGAACCAGATATGGGTTTTTTGTGTATGTGTGTAGGAATAATTTAAAATACTGCTTAATTCATCACAGTTCAAGAGCTACTCCAAGTTTTTAATTTGGGGGGCTTTGTATTAATAACTAACTTCTTAATGGTGATAAAGATATCTTATAAATTCTTCTGGGAAGATGGTGGAGTGGTGAGCAGCAGAGAAACAGCCTCTCTGAGATTTGGTGTCCAGATGCTGGAATATAGCAACATGAGGAAAAGAAGAAGGAGGGAAATGGGTCCTCAGGACCCAGCAAGAATATGAAGCAAGAATTGAAGCCCATGGGGAGAATGAAGAGAGAGACCTCAATGTAGAAGAAGGAGATGGCAAGCAGTGCTTTCTCCCTGAGCCCTGACTCACTGCATAAGAGAGGCAGTTCAAACCTGCAGATGCACAGTGACTACTGGCAACCCCAGAGGCCTCCAGGAGAAACACATCAGTGGATAAGCAGTGAATGCAGTAGACTGAAGTGGCTGGTGATTTTTTCAGGTTTAGACACCCCACTCCCACTCCAGGAGAGGGGAATTGGCTGGTAGCTGTCTTGGAGAGGGGGCAACTGAACTCAGAACTCAAAGCATCTTCAGGCTGGCTCCATCTAGCAGTTTCCAGTGTCAGGGTGAGGTGGAATGGAGTTCAAATCAACAGAAAGTCAAAGAGCTGAGTTCAAGCTGGCAGGAGGCGTATGGAATGTTGCAGGCTGAACAAATTGGGATCCAGCCTCACAGGTAGAAACAAGCCTGAACATCAGTGG
Source organism: Heterocephalus glaber (assembly GCF_053883595.1). Classification (NCBI taxonomy): domain Eukaryota; kingdom Metazoa; phylum Chordata; class Mammalia; order Rodentia; family Bathyergidae; genus Heterocephalus; species Heterocephalus glaber. Next base: position 922,061 of record NW_028258503.1, on the reverse strand, counting down.
AACTAAAGGTTCAGGCTTGCTATTCCACTGTAAATCTATGGCTGGCTTGCTGGGATTAATCAACATGGATCTGGGCTCTGTCTGCCCATTCTATCTATCAGAGACAGCAGAGACATGCCCTGAGGTGGACATTTCTTTTCTTCTTCTTTTTTCTTGATTGTTCTTGTTTTTATATGAGTGTAAACATTGTTTCTAGTTTTTTGTTGTTGTTTGTATTCTGTCGTTTTTATTTCTTCTTTCTCTCTTTCCTTCCAGTCTTCTTCATCAGTTCCCCAAAGTTCATGTAGTCTTCCTTTGTCCTCCAGCCTTCCTTCTAATCTCTTCCTCTTCTTCTATTTTCCCCCTAATCCCTTTTAAATTTTATCTGCTGAGGGTAAAATTGCCCTATTGAAGGCATATTTACTGTATACAATTTTCTGGTTTGTTTTAGATTTTGTTATATAACCACAAACATAGTTCATATATTTAAAGGTGGCAAATTAATAGTTACCACAGTTTGTCATTTTCTAGGCTGTGTTTGATGCTATTGCTGTTGCTGATTGTACTACTTTAGCCAAAGTGACATAATTGTTCTAGTCAGTTGTTCTTCCTGCTATGTCAAGACTGAGATTGCCTAAGGATCATAAACAATACTATAGACCAGTGCCAAAGAACCAAGGGCTAGGCCTAATAGACAGCAACTTCTTATCCCTCAAAAACTGAGGTAGGATCTTGGAAGAGACTGAAAACCCAAAATCCAGCTATACTTGGAAGAGATCTCTTAGAAGTAGTCATTCCTAAGGGTTCTCAGTACTAGCAATGAAGCTACCTGAAGCTACATGGAAGCAAGATGCAACCTCATACTTCCAGCTCTCCAAAGACAATCCCAAGTGGCAGTGAGGTGGAACAATTTGAAATCCACGGACCTGGACTCTCTAACATGGTAACAGCAGAAGTAACAAAGCAGATAATTGAGGCTCTAGAAAAAAATCTAATCAGAAATAATTTCTCAAATAACTACAGAGATGGTGACCATAAATAAGACATGGTTAGTGGCTCTATAGCAAATACAGATTAAAAATAAGAGAGGAGGTTAAGAAAATGATCAAAACCAGGAATACTCAATATAGGAAAGAAATGGAATCCATTAAACAGATTCAAACAGATACCCAGGAAATTATAAATTCTATTGAAAGAGTACATAGCAGAGTGAGCCAATGTAAGGACAGAATATCAGATATAGAAAACAGGATCATGATTAGCAATCATGAAAAGGATTTCTTAAAAATAGCAAGGGACCACAAAAAATGAATCCAACAGCTGCTAGATGATGCAAAGAAGAATACAAGATTGATCAAAGTCAATGAAAAATCAAGAGATAGCACAAATGACACAGAAAACCTGTTCACAGAAAGAATGACAGAAAACTTCTCCAGCATGAAAAAAGCATTTGATATACAGATAAGTGAGGCATATAGAACTACAATTAGCCATGATCAAAAAAATCTACACCAAGGAATATAATAGTCAAGATTACAAAAGTTCAACACAAGGACAGAATATTAAAAGCTGTTAGAGAAAAGAAACAAATCACCTATAAAGGAAAACCCATCAGAATCACAGCAGATGTCTCAACACAAATCCTTAAGTCGTGAGAGCTTAAAATGAAGTATTTCAAGCCCTAAAAGAAATCAATCCAGCCCAGATATCTCACAAAAATATCTTTCAAAATTGATGGAGAAATAAGATACTTCCATGACAAAGGACATCTGAAGAAATTCATGATTACTAAACGAGCATTCCAAAATATTTTGAAAAACATTCTAGAAAGAGATAATAAGGATGGCAACTCCATGAACTCTAACTGAATGAATGCACCAGGCAAGGCAAGTAATTAAACAGAAGGGGAAAAACAAGGGAACCAACAACAGGAAAATAACATGACAAGGATAAGTCAATACATATCATTTATAACCATCAAAGTAGATGGACTCAAGTCACCAATCAAAAGAAATAGACTGGAAGAATGGATCAAGAAGCAAGATCCAACAACATACTGCATACCAGAAACACATTTAATTCAAAATGAAATTCATAGACTGAAAGTCAAAGGGTGGAAAAATAATACTCCATGCAACAGGAACTCCGAAAAAAGCAGGTGTAGCTATTCTATTTGCAGACAAAGTGGATTTCAAGCCAAGACTGATTAAGAGAGACAAAGAACGTCACTACATCCTTGTAAAGTGAACAGTTCAAGAGGAAGAGATAACAATCATAAATATATATGCACCAAATACTAGCACACCCAACTATATAAAACAAATATTAGCAGATATGAAAAATCAAATAAGCACTAATAAAATTGTATTGGGGGACCTCAATACCCCACTTTCACAAATAGAAAGATCAACTAGACAAAAAACCAACAAAAATATCAGAACTGAACCAAACTTTTGAACAAATGGACTTAGTAGATGTGTGCAAAGTGTTCCACCCCACAATATCAGAATATACATTCTTTGAGCTACACCTGGGACAGACTCCAAAATAGATCACATACTAGCCCATAGAACATGCTTAAGTAAATGCAAGGAATTTAAATTATCCCATGCATATTATCAGACCATAGTGCAATGAAATTGGAAGTCAATGGCTAAAGAAATCACAAAAACTTCATAAACACGTTGAAATTAAATAACAACCACCTAAACAACCAATGGGTCACTGTACAAATAAAATTAATTTTAAAAAAGAAATTAGACATTTTATACAATTAAATGATATTGCCAATACAACATACAGAAACTCATGGGATGCAATGAAAGCAATCCTACAAGGGAAATTTATAGTAATGAATTCCCATATCAGAAAAACAGAGCAAGCTCAAATAAGCAGTCTAATGGTGAACCTCAAGCTTCTAAAGAACACCAAATCAAGCCCAAAGCTCATACAAGGGAAGAAATTATAAAGATCAGAGCAGAAATCAATGCAATTAAGACTAAAAAAAATACAAAAATCAGTGAATTGAAGAGTTGGTTCTTTGAAAGAGTAAATAAAATTGACAAACCCTTAGCCAACCTTAATTAAAAAGGAAAGGAAAGAAAAGATTCAAATCCATGCAATTAGCGATCAAAAGGGTGAAATCACAAAAGATTCTGCAGAAATCTTGAAGATCATCAATACCTACTTCAAGAACCTGTATTCTAATAAGATGGAAAACAGAAGAAATGAACAGATTCCTAGATACATACGAATTACCAAAGCTGAATTAGGAAGATACAAAAATTCTAAATAACCCAATATCAGTCAATGAAATTGAAGATGTAATTAAAAACCTACCACCAAAGGAAAGCCCAGATCCTGACAGAATCACTACTGAATTATACAAGAAATTTAGAGAAGATCTAGTGCTAGTATTACTCTTTAATAAAATTGAAAGGGAAGCAATACTCCAAAATTCATTCCTGGAAGCAAGCATAACCCTGATATCAAAACTAGAAAAAGACTCAACCAAAAAAGAACTATAGCCCAATCTCCCTAATGACCATAGATACAAAAATCTTCAATAAGAAACTGGCAAACAGTCTTTTCCTATGCCAATGTCATTAAGAGTTCTACCTAACTTATCTTCCAGCAAGTTTAGTGTTTCTGACTTAATATTTAGATCTTTAATCCACTTCGATCTTAGTTTAGTTCATGGTGATAGGTATGGGTCTAGTTTTAATTTCTGACAGGTTGAAATCCAGTTTTTCCAACACCATTTATTAAATAGGCTATCTTTCCTCCAATGAAGGTGGTTGGCTCCTTTGTCAAAGATGAGGTGACTGAGTATGTCTGGAGTTGTTTCTGCATCTTCTCATCTATTCCACTGATCTTCAGGTCTGTTTCTTTGCCAGTACCATGCTGTTTTTATCACAGTAGCTTTGTAGTATAGTTTCAAGTTGGGGATTGTGATGTCCCCACCATGTCTCTGTTGCCTAGAATTGCTTTTGCTATTCTAGGTTTCTTCTGTTTCCAAATGAATTTTTGGATTATTTTCTCTAGTTCTGTGAAGTATATTGTTGGAATTTGAATTGGAATTGCATTGAATCTATATAGTAGTTTTGGAAGTATGGCCATTTTCACTATATTGGTTCTTCCTACCCAGGAACAAGGGATATCTTTCCATTTTCTTATATCCTCTTCAATCTCCTTCTTCAGACTGCTGTAGTTTTCAGTGTAGAGGTCTTTTGCTTCCTTTGTTAGGTTGATTCCTAGATATTTCATTTTTTTAGCTGCTATTGTAAAAGGAATTATTTCCCAAATTTCTCTCTCAATGGGTCTGCTATTTGCATATAAAAAGGCTATTGTTTTTTGAGTGTTAACCTTGTATCCAGCTACTCTACTGAATCTGTCAATTAGGTCTAGAAGACTTTTGACTGAGTTTTTTGGGTCTTCTATGTAAAGTATCATATCATCAGCAAATAATGACAGTTTCACTTCTTCCTTTCCTATCTTTATTCCTTTTACTTCTTTCTCTTGTCTAATTGCTATGGCTATATGAACAAATCTTCAGTAGCAGGGGAGCTAGCACAAAGAATCAACAACTGGGATCTCATCATATTAAAAAGCTTCTGCACTGCAAGAGAAACTACCAGCAGAGCTAAGACACAACCTACAATGTGGGAAGAAATATTTAGCAGCTGTAGCTCAGACAAAGGTCTACTATCAAGAATATATAAAGAACTGAAAAAAATCAGACCTCCCCAATTCAAAGATCCATTCAAAAATGGGCATCTAAAATGAACAGACATTTCTCAGACAAAGAAGTAAAAACAACAAGTAAATATATGAAAAAATGTTAAACATCACTGGTCATTCGAGAGATGCAGATGAAAACAACACTGAGATTCCACCTCACCCCACAAAGATTGGCTGCTATCAAGAAATCAACCAATAACAAATGCTGGCGGGGGTGTGGAGAGAAAGGAACCCTTCTCCATTGTTGGTAGGAATGTAGATTGGTGCAACCACTGTGGAAATCAGTATGGTGATACCTCAAAGAACTAGGAGTACAGGTCCCATTTGACCCAGCTATTCCCCTACTGAGAATCTTCCCCAAAGAATTGAAAGAATCATACCACAGTGATATATGTGCATCTATGTTTATAGTGGCACAATTTGTAATAGCTAAAGCTTGGAAACAGCCCAAGTGCCCATCGACTGGAAACTAGATAAAGAAGATGTGATTTTTTTAATAAAATGGAGTACTACTCAGCCATAAAGAATGAGAAACTAGAGACATTTATAGCTAAATGGATGCATATTGAGGCCATCCTCTTAAGTGAAATAAATAGGATACACACGTGTAAATACTGAATAGTTTCTCTAGTGTGAGAAATTGAAAGTGTAAATAAGGATGAAAATGATTAAAATGAATAATTGATAATTTGAAATAAGAAAAGGTCCAAGGGTTTGGGGATTTTGGAAAGGAAAGGGGAAAGAGAAGAAGGAAAAGAAAAAAATTATGAGAAAAAAAATGGAATCAAACTCTGTGTAGATAGGGAAGGGTGGAGGGGGTGAAGGGTGCACAGGTAATGGGAGAAAAAATAAAAACTAAGATGCATCATGTTCTGGTACAAACACCCAATGATAAATGTAAATGTATTTTTTACCTAAAATGTACCAATAAATATATATATTTAAAAAAAAGATACTGGCAAACAGAATGTAGCAAATCATCAGAAAGATTATACACTATGACCAAGTAGGATTCATCCCAGGGATGCAGAGATAGTTAAACATATGAAAATAAATAAATGTAATACAGCATATTAACAGAACCAATAACAAAAACATAATCATCTCAATATATGCAGAAGAAGAATATGACAAAGTCCAGCACTGATTCAGGATAAGAAGCCCTACAGAAAATTGGAAGAGATGGCCTTTATTTCAATCTGATAAAAGCCATCTATGACAAACCAACGGCCAACATCATAGTAAATTGTCATAAACTGACAGCTTTCACTCTAAAATCAGGAACAAGATAAGGATGTCCATTATCACCACTTATTCAATACGGTTCTGGAAACATTAACCACAGAAATTAGACAAGAGAAAAAAATAGAAGGAGTTAGGAAAGGAAGGAGTTAAATTATCGTTATTTGCAGATGATATGATATTCTACATAGCAAACCCTAAAAACTCCACCAAAAACTTCTAGATTTAATAAGCAAATTCAGTAGCATAGCTGGATACAAAGTGAACACTTAAACATCAATAGCAGGGTGAAGGGCGCATAGGTAATGGGGAGAAAAATAAGAACTAAGATACATCATGTTCAGGTACAAACACCCAATGATAAATGTAAATGTATTGTATACCTAAAATGTACCAATTAATATATATTAAAAAAAGTTCAAGGCTATCCTGGGCAACTTAGCAAGACCCATGTTGCAAAAAATTAAAAAACACTAGAGATATAGTTCAGTGCAAATATCCTACATTTCATCCCAGTGCCACCAAAGAGATCCTCTTTATGCCAGCCAGAGGTTGATGCCCACAGTGACCTCACCATCCAAGACCTAAAGATGGTAGAACAAATATCCTTTAAGGTTGTACTCAGACAACTTGATGGAACCTAGAACCCTATATTACCTTCACAGGACTAAGAAATAAACTTCTCCTATAACTCATCACTGATATTTCAGATTAATCTGTTATAGTAATTAATGATACAGCACTTGAGGACTTATCACCATGTCCAACACTCAGGAAATATTCAATAAATAAATTTCTTTTAAAAAAATCAATAGCATTCTTGTACACAGATAATAAACTCACTGATAGAGAAATTAGGGAAACAACACCTTTTGCAATAGCGTCCAAAAAAAAAAAGAAAGAAAGAAAGAAATACCTGAGAATCAACCTAATGAAAAAAATAAAAGACCTTTACATTGAAAACTACAGTACTCTGAAAAAGGAGATTGAAGAGGATATCAGAAAATGGAAAGATATCCCTTGTTCTTGGTTAGAAAGAACCAACATAATGAAAATAGTCATACTTCCAAAATTATTGTATAGATTTAATGCAACCATGGTCAAAATACCAATAGCATATCTCACAGAATTAGAGAAAACAATCCTAAAATTCATTTGGAACCAAAAGAGTCCTAGAATAGCAAAAGTAATTCTGGGCAAGAAAGGCAAGGCAGGGAGAATCACAATCCCTGACTTGAATTTATGCTACAATGCTATGGTGATTAAAAAAAAAAAACAGCCTGGTACAGGCAAACAAAACAGACCTGAGGATCAATGAAATAGGTGCAGAAACAACTGAAACACATTCAGTTACTTTATACTTGACAAAAGAGCCAAGCCCCTTCACTGGAAGAAAGATAGACTCTTTAATAAGTAGTGCCAGAAAAACTGGCTTTCCACATGCTGAAAATTAAAACTAGACCCATATTTTTCACCATGCACTAAACTAAAATCAAAATGGATCAGAGATCTAACTATTAAAACAGAAACATTAAATCTGCTGGAAGATAGAATATGCACAACTCTTGAAGACATTGGTGTAGGCAAAGACTTTACTAACAAAACCTTTATCACATAGGAAATATCACTAAGAATCAACAACTGGGATCTCATATTACTAAAAAGCTTTTGCACAGCAAAAGAAACCACTAACAGAGTGAAGAGACAATCCACAATGTGGGAAAAATTTTTTGCCTGCTGTTCCTCAGACAAAGGACTAATATCTAGAATATATAAAGTACTAAAAAATCAGACCCCTCAAATTTAAAGACCAAATCAAAAAATGGGCATCTGAAATGAATAGACATTTCTCAGATGAAGAAGTAGAAGTGGCATGAAAAAATGTTTAACATCACTGGTCATTTGAGAGATGAAAATTAAAACAAGGCTGAGTTCCATCTTACTCCAGAAAGAAATGGCTATTATCAATAAATCAACCAATAACAAATGCTGGTGGGGCTGTGAGGAAAAAGGAATTCTCCTCCACTGTTGGTGGAAGTGCAGACTGTTGCAACCACTGTGGAAATCATTGTGGAGATTCCTCAAAAAACTAAAACTAGAAGTTCCATTTGACCCAGCTATTCCCCTTCTTGGTATCTTCCCAAAAGAATTAAAAGTATCATACCCCAACAATATATGCACACCTATGTTCATAGCAGCATAGTTTGTAATAGCTAAATCTTGAAAACTACCTAAATGCTCATCAACCAATGAATGGATAAAGAAGATGTGTTTTAAAAAAATATACAATAGAATATTACTCTGCCATACAGAAAGATAAGTTGGGGAAATTTCTAGCTAAATAGATGAACCTTGAAACCATACTGCTAAGTGAAATAAACACATGTGTTCAAATATTGCATTATTTCTGTGATGTGAGAAACTGAAAATGTAAATAAGGACCAAATGTATAATAGATATTGGGAAATGGGAAGAAAATATTCAAATGGGAAGAGAAATAAAGGAGGGGGAGGGGGAAGAAGGAAAGGACAAAAAATAAAGAATAGAAGGAAAAAATGTAAACAAAGCTTTTGTAAATAAAGAAGGGAAGAAGGGTTGAAGGGAAGAGAGGGGAATGGCAAAAAAAAAAGGAAGAATCAAGATATATAATGTGCAGGTACAAATTATCCATGATGAATGTTATCATCATGTATATCTAAAATGTACCTATGAAATAAAAAATTAAAATGTAAAAAAAATTCTTCTGAATAGTTTTGTCTCTTTGACCTAATTGAGAGAAGTATGTTAAAATCTCCATGATGTAGATATGTCAATTTCTCCCTATAACTCTATCAATTTTTCCTTCACACTGTTATGAAGTAAAGCTAAAGTTCCAAATTTCTAATACCTTAGTCCAGGGCTAGTAAACCTTTTAGAGCTCTCAGTGCTAGCAAACAGCCCACTGCAGCATGCATGCCATAAGTTCACCACCACTTAGTCTTTCTGGTGACCAACCCCCATCCTGAAGCTATGTAAGGACACCTAGCCACCAGTCAACTCATTAGCATACAAAATACACTTATCGCTTTGGAGATTCTGAGGATTTTTTTTTAAAGGAGTTATGTCCCAGGAACCAGGGTCAGAGATCAAATACTCTCATGTGCAGCATAATGACAGACTGTATAAAAAGGTAGTCCCAGGAGATTATGTATATTACCAAGACATAGTAGCAGTCTTAGCTTATGTACACATTATGATGCTCACACAATGAAATTCCCTAACAATACATTTCTCAGAATATACCCTTGTCATTAATTGACATATAATTTATATCAATTTCTAGTTACATCACAGATAAATAACCTCTATATGCTGTTGTTAATTTTAACAGTTTATAAACTGTTAGTATTTTCTCCCCTAGATAAATTTAAATTTCACCATCTCTCTAGATGTGAGGCCTTCTCTATTTTTCCTTAAGAGTACTCTGTCAATAACCTGTTTATCTTTAATTCTGGAAAAATTTATCTCCACTATTTAAGTATTTCCTTTTCTATTTATATTTTTCTTTCTCTCTGGGACTCATATTACTCAAATGTTAGCACATCTACTTCAATCAAACATATTTCCGAGGTTTTCTTTTATGTTTTATTTTATAATTGAGGGATTTCTTCAATATGATTATATAATTTATTAATCCATTCCTTGAATGTATCCATTCTCCTATTTATCCCAGATTTCAATACTCTTCTTGCCCCAAATATTGTACTCTTTTTATATAAAATGTTTTTACTTTTTCTATTTTGTAGTTTTAAAAAATCATTATGGAGAAATAATTTATGTACAATAAAATGTACTCAATATAGTTTGACGAATGTATATAATCATGTAACTACCATTAATATTAAGATGTTGAACATTTCTATCACTGACAAATGTACTCTCAACCCCCTTCAACCTCAGATCCATCTGCTTTTTGTCACTGTGATTTCATTTTTATTTGAATTTCATGAAAATGGAATCATACATCATGTACCCTCTTGTGTCTGACATCACACACTTAGCAGACTATTTTTTGAAATTCTTCCTTGTTTTTTCACATATCAGTTTTTAAATTTGTATTACTGGGTAGTGTTCCTTTGTATGTCTATACCACAATGTGTTTATCCATTTTTCTGTTGCTATAAACTTGATTTGTTTCCAACTTAAGGCTAGTATGGATAAAGCTGATATGAATATTCAAGTACAAGTCTAGTTATGAAAATATGTATTTATCTGGGACAAGTACCTATGAGTGAAATTACAGGGCAATATGGAAATGGCATAGTTACCTTTATAATAAGCTGCTGAACTATTTTCTGAAGTGGTTGTACCATTTAACATTCTCACTGATAAGATGCGAGTTTCAGTTTCTCCACATTCTTACCAATATAAGGTATAATTACATTCTTTTAGTTTTGGACATTCTAATGTGTATACAGTAACAGCACATTGTGATGTTATTTATATTTCCCTGATAACTAGCTTTGTAGCTAATATTTTCATGTACCTTTTGATCATGTTTTCTTTTAAAAGAAGAAGAAAAATATTAAAATATATAGGCCATTTTCTACTCAGGCCCTATCCCAATTTTTTGGCCTGTTTTTCATCAGCTTGGTTTTATTTTTATTATGATTGAGTTTTGAGTTATTTGTATGCTCTGGAAATAAATCCTGTGTCAGGTATGTGTCTTGCAAACATTTTCTCAGTCATTAACTTCTGTTTTTATTTTAACAGTATGCTTTTTTTTTTGTTTTTTGTTTTTGGGAGGGTGGTTGTACCAGGGATCGAACTCAGGACCTTGAACTTGCAAGGCAGGTACAGTGCCACTGAGCTAAATCCCTGGCCCTTAAAAGTATGTTTTAAATAGTAAAAGTTTTATGTTTCATGAAGTCCAGTTTAATTTTTTTCTTTTATGGATGGATCATCCTTTTTATGTTCTAAAAGATCTTTATTTTCCCAGAGGTTGAAAATATTTTATTTTATGTATTTTTTCTATTGTCCTTTTCAAGCTAATTTTTGTATACATGAAGTGTAAAGTTTATGTTCCCTTTTCTTTCTTTCTTTTTCTGCATATAGACATCTAGTTATTCCAGCATAATTTGGTATAAAGATTACCTTTTTTCCATTTAACTCTTTTGACAACTTCATAAAAAATCAACTGACTCTTTCATAAAAAATCAACTGATTCTGAATGTGAGTCTATTTTCAATGTTTTATTTTATTAGTACAAATGAGTCTATTTCTAGATACGCTATTCTGTTCAATTTACCTATGTGACTATCTTTTTATGTAATATAAGTAGATATAATAAAGAAAATATAAAAGCCATTCCATTAAAAAATTTTGTAACAAAAATTATTAGAGAATAACAATGGTAAATACATTTTGTATCATAATCTTTATTATTTATTTATTTATTTTATTTATTTATTTTTTGGTATGGAAGATCATACTCAGGACCTTGCACTTGCCAGGCAGGCGGCAAAACCACTAAGCTAAATCCCTGGCCCTGTATCATAATCTTAAAAGACTATATTTTCAATTGCTACTCTCTCAGCTCATTTCCTAATAATAGTATACTTTTTTGGCATAAAACATTGTAATTATTAACAAAGTATCTCATACTTGGTATAATTTTGAAAAATTTCTTTCTATTTCACAATATCTATTATTCTTTTTGGTCCTTATTTACACTTTCAGTTTTTCACACCAGAGAGACAATGCAATATTGACACATGTATGTTCGATTTTTTCACTTAAGAGTATGTTCTCAAGGTGCAACCATTTATCTAAAAATGTCTCAAGTTTAACCTTTTTTATGATTGAATATTACTCCATTATATTTTTAAAAACCCACATCATTTTATGCACTCATCAGTTGATGAGCATTTGGGTTGTTTTCAAGATTTAGCTGTTACAAACACTGTTGCTATAAACATGGGAGCACATATATATACTGCTGTGGTATGATGCTTATAATTCTTTTGGGAAGATACCAAGAAGGGGAATAGCTGAGTCAAATGGGACCTCTAATCTTAGTTTGTTGAGAAATACCCTCACTTATTTTCACAGTCTAAATTCCCACCAAGAGTGGAGAAGGGTTCCTTTTTCCCCACATCCCCGCTAGCATTTGTTGTTGGTTGATTGCTTGATGACAGCTATTTTTCCTAGAGTGAGGTGGAATCTCAGCATTGTTTTAATTTGCATCTCTCGAATGCCCAGTGACGTTGAATATTTTTTCATGTATTTATTTGTGATTTCTTTTTAAAAATTAATTTTATTCACAAGTGAAAGGTCCCGAGTTCGATCCCCGGTACCCAAAATATGTAGTTTTATTGGTACATTTTAGGTATTCAATATCGTGACATTCATCATTGAAAATTTTTACCTTTACATAGTCTCTCTTGGTTCTTATTTTTCCCCATCCCCCCGCCCTCTCTTCAACCCCTCCACCCCTCCCTATTTACAAAGACTTTGTTTCCAATTTTTCCTTTTCTCATATTTATTCCTTTCCCTTCTTTCCTTCCCTCTACACCTCCTACTTACCCTTCCACTTTGGATCTTTTTTTCCTATTTCACATTATCTATTATACCTTTTGATCCTTATTTATACTTTCAGTTTCTCATACCAGAGAAACTATTTAGTATTTACACATCTGTCCTATTGATTTCACTTAAGAGGATCGCCTCAATGTGCATCCACTTAGCTATAAATGTCTCTAATTTCTCCTTCTTTGTGGCTGAGTAGTAATCCATTTTATTTTTTTAAAAAAACATGTTTTAACCAGTCTCCAGTTGATGGGCAATTGGGCTGTTTCCAAGTTTAAGCTATTACAAACTGTGCTGCTATGAACACGGGACCACATACATCACTGTGGTATGATACATTTAATTCTTTTGGGAAGATACCCAGTATGAGAATAGCTGGGTCAAATGGGACCTCTAATCCTAGTTCTTTAAGGTATGTCCATACTGATTTCCACAGTGGTTGCACCAATCTACACTCCCACCAACAGTGGAGCAGGGTTTCTTTTTCCCCCCTATCCCCGCCAGCATTTGTTATTGGTTGATGTCATGATAGCAGCCATTCTTTCTGGGGTGAGGTGGAATCTCAGCATGGTTTTCATTTATAACTCTTGAATGACCAGTGATGTTGCACATCTTTTCATATGTTTACTTGCTATTTCTACTACTTTGTCTGAAAAATGTCTATTCATTTCAGATGCCCATTTTTGGATTAGGTCTTTAAATTTGGAAGGTCTGATTTTTTAAAAAGTTCTTTATATATTCTAAATAGTACACCATTGTCTAAGGAACGCCTGGTAAATTTTTTCCCACATTGTGGGTTGTTGCTTCATGCTGTTGCTGGTTTCTCTTGCTGTACAGATGCTTTTTAATAAGAAGAGATCCCATCTGATTGTTTCTGCTAGTTCATGTGCAACTGAGGTTTTGTTTAGGAAATCTTTTCCTATGCCAATGTCTTCAAGAGTTCTACCTAACTTCTCTTTGAGCCAGTTTAGTGTTTCTCTTTTAATATTTAGATCTTTAATCCATTTTGATTTTAGTTTAGTGCATGATGGGAGATATGGATCTCATTTTAATCTTTGGCAAGTTGAAACCCAATTTTTCCAACACCATTTATTAAAGAGGCTGTCTTTCCTCCAGTGAGGATGTTTGGCTCCTTTGTCAAAGATGAGGTGGCTGAGTGTGTCTGGAGTTGTTTCTAAATCTTCTAATCAGTTCCACTGATCCTCGGGTCTGTTTCTTTGCCAGTACCATGCTGTTTTTATCACAGTAGCTTTGTAGTAGAGTTTCAGGTTGGGGATTGTGATACCCCCTACTTTGTCTCTGTTACCTAGAATTTCATTGGCTATTCTAGGTCTCTTCGTTTTTGTTTGTTTATTTTTGATTTGGTACTGGGGATCAAACTTGGGACCTTGTGCTTTCGAGACAGGTGCCGGAACCACTGAGCTAAATCCCCTGCCCTCTAGGTCTCTTCTTGTTCCAAATGAATATGGAGATTGTTTTCTCAAGGTCTGTGAAGTATGCTGTTGGAATTTCAATTGGGATTGCATTGAATCTATATAGCAGTTTTGGAAGAATGGCCATTTTCACTACATTGGTTCTTCCTACCCAGGAAAAAGGAATGTCTGTCCATTTTCTGATATCCTCTTAGATCTCTTATTTCAGAGTGCTGTAGTTTTTTTTTCAGAGTGCTGTAGTTTTCAGAGTACAAGTCTTTGATTTCTTTTGTTAGAATGATTCCTAGGTATTTCACTTTTTTGATGCTATTGTAAAAGGAGTTGTTTCTCTAGTTCCTCTCTCAGTGAGTCTGTTGTTCATATACAGGAAGGCCATAGATTTTTGTGTGTTGATCTTGTATCCAGCTACTCTACTGAATTTGGTTATTAAGTCTAGAAGACTTTGCTGCAGTTCTTGGGATCTTCCATATAGAGTATCATGTCATCTGCAAATAATGACAATTTGACTTCTTTGTTCCCTATCTTTATTCCTTTCATTTCTTTCACTTGTGCAATTGCTGTGGCTAATGTTTCCAGAACTACATTGAACAGGAGTGGTGATAGTGGACATCCTTGTCTTGTTCCTGATTTTAGCATGAAGGATTTGAGTTCTTGACCATTTAGTATGATGTTGGCTGTTGGTTTTGGATAGATGGCTTTTATCAGTTTGAGATAAAGACCATCTATTTCAATTTTCTGTTGGCTTTTCTTTATCAGGAATGGGTGTTGGATTTTGTGGAATGCTTTTTCTGCATCTATTGAGATGATAATATGGTTTTTGTCCTTGGCTCTGTTAATATAGAGTATTGTATTTATTGATTTGCATATGTTGAACCAATCCTGCATTCCTGGGATGAATCCAACTTGTTCAGGGTGTATGATCTTCTTGATGATCTTCTGCATTCTCTTTGCCAGTATCTTATTGAGGATTTTTGCATCTATGTTCATTAGAGTGATTGGCCTATAGTTCTCTTTTTCAGCTGGGTCTTTCTCTGCTTTTGGGATCAAGTGATGCTTGCTTTCAGGAATGAATTTGGTAGTATTGCTTCCCTTTCAATTTCACTGAAGAGTTAAAACAGTAGCAGCAATAGCTCTTCTCTAAATGTCTTGAAGAATTCAGCAGTGAAGCTATCAGGACCTGGGCAAATTTTTAATAATGTTTTCAGTTTTGTTGATTGTTATTGGATTGTTTAGAATTTTTAGATCTCTTTTGTTCAACTTTAGTAATTCATATGTTTCTAGAAATCTGTCCATTTCTTCAGTGTTTTCCAGTTTATTGACATATAGGTCCTCTAAATAGGTATTGATGATCTTCTGGATTTCTGCTGGGTCCTTTTCATTCCTAATTGCATGGATTTGGGTCTTTTCTTTCCTTTTTTTGATAAAGTTGGCTAAGCGTTTGTCAATTTTGTTTATTCTTTTGAAGAACCAACTCTTTGCTTGGTTGATTTTTTGTAGTGTTCTCTTAGTCTCCATTGCATTGATTTCTGCTCTGATCTTTATAATTTCCTCCTTTGTGTGGGCTCTGGATTTGTCTTGCTCTTTTTTTCTAGAAGCTTGAGGTTCAGCATCAGGTTGTTTATTTGAGTTCCCTCTGTTTTTATTATATGAGTATTCACTGCTATGAATTTCCCTCATAAGACTACTTTCATTGTGTCCCATAGATCCCAATATGTTGTATTGGCATTGTCATTTAATTGTAGAAACTGTCTAATTTCTTCAATTTTCTCTGTGACCCATTGGTTATTCAGAAGTGTGTTGTTCAATTACCATGTGTTTATGAGATTTTTGCAGTTTCTTGTGCTATTGATCTCCAATTTCTTCACACTATGGTCTGATAATATACAGGAGATAACTTCAATTCCTTTGCACTTCCTTAAACATGTTCTATGAGCAAGTATGTGGTCTATTTTGGAAATTGACCTGTGTGTAGCTGAAAAGAATGTATACTCTAATTTTGTGGGGTGGAATGCTCTGTAAATATCTTTTAAGCCCATTTGTTCAAGAGTTTGATTGAGTTGTAGTATATTGTTGCTTGTTTTTTGTCTGGTTGATCTATCTATTTGTGACAGTTGGGTATTGAGGTCCCCCATTACTATTGTATTAGTGCTTGTTTGATTTTTCATGTGTGTTAGTATTTGTTTTATATAGTTTGGTGCACTAGTATTTGGTGCATATACATTTATGATTGTCATCTTTTCATCTTGGATCGTTCCATTTACAAGGATGTTGTGTCCCTTTTTGTCTCTCTTAATCAGTGTTGGTTTGAAATCCATTTGATCTCCAAGGACGGTAGCTGCTCCTGCTTTTGGGGGGGTTCTTGTTGAATGGATTATTGTTTTCCACCCTTTAATTTTCTTTTCTTCTTTTTTTTTTTTTTGAGACAGGGTCTTGCTACATAATTCAGGCTGGCCTCCAACTCACTATGTACCCCGGCTTGGCCTTGAACTCACAGCAGTCCTCCTGCCTCAGGCTCCTGAATGCTGGAATAATGGGTGGGTACCACCACACCGTGCCTTCTTTAACTTTCAGTGTATGAGCTTCTTTTTTAATTAAGTGTGTTTCTTGTATGCAGCATATTGTTGGATCTTGCTTCATGACCCATTCTGCTAGTTTATTTCTTTTGATTGGTGAATTGAGACCATTAACATTGATGGCTATAACTGATATGTATTGACTTATCCTTCTCATGACTTTTTCTTTTTGTTAGATTCTCCCCCTTAGCATTTAATTTCTTGTCATGCCTGATGGGTTCTTTCTGGTGGGCTTCCTAGGGTAGTGATCCTCATTGTCTTTTCCTAGGATATTGTTCAAAATTTTTTGGAGTGCTGGTTTGGTATTCACGAAGTTCCTAAGGTGCTCTTTGTCATAGAAGCATGCTATTTCCCCATCAGTTTTGAAAGATAGTTTTCAGGGTACATCAATCTGGCTTGGAGGGTTTTTTCCTTTAGGGCTTGAAATGCTTCACTCCAGGCTCTTCTTGGCTTGAGGGTTTGTGTTGAGAAGTCTGCTGTGATTCTGATGGGCTTTCCTTTGTATGTGATTTGTTTCTTTTCTCTCAGTGCTTGTAGAATTTTGTTCTTCTGTTGGGTCTCTGGAATCTTAACTATTATATGCCTAGGTGTAAATTTTTTGATCATGGCTATTTGGAGTCCTATATGCCTCATTTATGTTTATGTCAAGTTGTTTTCCCCTGCTTGGAAAATTTTCTGTCATTATTTCTGTGTACAGTTTTTTTATGTTGTTTGCACTCTCTCCTGTTTCTTCATTGACTTGTCTTTTTTTTTCCATTTAGTTTATTGGCACATTTTAGGTATACAATACAGTTATATTCATCATTGGGATCTTGTGCCTTTACATGATGTATCTTGGTTCTTATCTTTTTTCCCCATTCCCCATTCCCCTGCCCTCCCTTCACCCCCTCCATCCTTCCCTATTTACAAAGATTTTGTTTCCATGTTTTTCCTTTTCTCATATTTTTTCTTTTCCCTCCTTTCTTCTCCCCTACCCCTTCCACTTCCCCTACTCCTTTAGACATTTTATTCCTATTTCATGATATCAGTTATACATTTTAATTCTTATTTACACTTTGAGTTTTTCACACCAGAGAAACTATTTGGTATTTACACATGTGTGTCCTATTTATTTCACTTAAGAGTACAGCCTCAATGTTCATTCACGTAGCTACAAATGTGTCCAGTTTCTCATTCTTTATGGCTGAGTAATACTCCATTTTATTAAAAAAAAAACCCACATCTTCTTTATCCAATCTAGTTGATGGGCAATTGGGCTGTTTCCAAGTTTTAGCTATTACAAACTGTTCCACTATAAACATGAGTGTGCATATTTCACTGTGGTATGATTCTTTTAATTCCTTTGGGAAGATACCCTGACTCAAATCAGTCTTATGTTATTCTTCTTTGCATAGTCTAGGAGATGTTGGATTGATTTCTCATAGTCTCTTACTATTCTTTAAAAAATTATTTTTCCTGGTCACTAATTGTAATTCTGTCTTCTGTATCTGATATTGTCTCCTCACATTGCTATAAATGTTGCTGTGTAAACTTTCAGTGGAGTTTTTAATCTCCTTGATATCTGTTTGCATGTGTTCTATAGATTCCATTTGTTTCCTATGTTGGGATTCCATCATGTTCCTGAGCTCCTCTCTTTTTTATCTGTGTCTCTCTAGAGTTATTAATCATGACTGGCACTATGGACACAATCTCTATTGTTATCTGAAAAATTATTTTTTATTTCATTTGTTTCCAGATCCTCTTTCATTGCCAACTCAGGGAGTCCAAGTGGTTGAGTATCAGATTGTTCCATTTCATTCCCTTTGGGGTTGCCTTAGGTGATCTGGAAGTCTGGTTTTGAGACTTGTTTACATGTCTTTGCATTTTAACAAATGCAGCTTGCTGCACCTTTGTTGAGGTGACTTTTTCCTTGTCCAGTGGTCTTCAATTCTCAGCAAGCCACCGAAAGGCCTTTTCTCTCCTGCTCACCACTGCACCAGTTCCAGTGGTATCTGGATGGGGCTCTGGCTGTTGCTTGCCTGCCTGTGTAGCTCTTTTCCAGACAGGCCTTTTGTTGGGGCCTGTGGGCCCAAGCTGCTGGTGTCTGGGTGGGGCCCTAGCTGGGACCTCCACACACCTGCTCAGCTCTGGTTCACAGGGGCTTCTTGGTGGGATCTGTTTGAACTTACCAAAGGAACCTGGGTGGGCCTCTGGCTGCTCTGAAACTTATTTTTATTCTTAGTAAAAGACACTGTAGTTAGTACCTTGATATATGATTCCCTCCAATTTTTTGTATAATATACTAGGTAGTAAAGCCACAAGAATTAAAAATCAAATTACTATTCCCTGTCCTCATGAATTATATTTTATATTTTGTTATATTTTATATTTATATTTTAGCCATATCAGATACAAATAAATGTATAATTAAATTATTAACTAGGCAAGAAATAGCACTTGGTGCTATAAAAATGTATACTGAAAGACATATTCAATCTTCATCAGATTAGAATAAAAAGTTTTCCTGATGGTTAAGAGACCCGAAGAATGAATAGGGCTGAGCTATATGAACAATATTGACCTGGTAGAATATGGGCAAATACCCCTAGATAAGATAAAACTCATTTTGTTTAAGAATATGAGAAAGAGCCAAAGGTGCCAAGAATAAAGTGACATAGAGAACATTAGATATGAGATAAGAGGTAGGCAGGTACCTGGCAATGTTAAAAAGTTTGATTTAGTAATTAGGCAATTTACAAAATGAATTGAGAGCAAACAATGACATTATCAAATGTGCATTTAAAAATATTACTCTTTGCTATATGGAGGAAACATTACAATGTGGGCAAAGTTTTTACGAGCAAATTAGTTAAGAAGCTACGATAGTAGTAAAATCAGGCTCTGTTAATAGCTCTTTGGTTAGTAAAATAGAAAAGAATCAACTGGAAAGAGTTTTAAGAAAGTTGACAGGGCTTTTTGATCATTGTAAATAGGAGGTAAAGGAGAATGAGAACGTAGAAGTGATTCATTAATATTATGGCTTGAACAGTTGAGTGACTAACATTACCAGTTATTGAATTTGAGACAGTCAGAAGATGAGCATATTTGAGAAACAAAGTCAATTAGTTCAAATTTGAACATGTCCAATTTGAGTTACCTGTGTTATATGCAAGTGTAGAGTGTATAGTTGAATAGAGTACTGACATTATAAAAATGGTTTATGCTAGGGATACACATACAGGAGTCATCAAAATGGTTGAAGTGTTGAAGTCATAAGAGTGGATGAAATTCCTTGCAAAAATGTGTAAGAATTGAAAAATCAGGAAGTCAAGAAAAGTCCTGGGTACTCCAATATTTAAGGCCATGTAGAGGAAAAGAATCTAGGAAGACTGGAAAGGAGCCAAATATACAGGAAGGAACTCAGGAACATTGAAGCCAAGGAAGGAAATAATTTCAAAGAGGGAAAACAAATTGTGTTGAAAATTGCTGATAGACCTAGTAAAATGAAAAATATATGTTTAATGTTCATGCTCAAATTCTAAATGAATATGATTAGCAAAGAAGGTGGCGTTGTAGAGTCCAAAGAACATGGCATTTGATTGAGCCAAACTTGGTTTTAAATCCTAACTTACTAGAACTTGTTAATTTTATTGCCTATATTTGCCTATGCAAGACAATTACCATTTCAAATCCTATCTCCATATCCAGTTTTAATAATGATAAAATATCATAAAATTTTTATGAGGATTTAATGTTATTTTATGTCTGGAGGATAGTAGGAACTCAATAATTGGTATATAGTGTATTATGTTTAAACAGTGATTGTTTCCAAACATATTTATCGAAAATATATACTCTTACAGTGAAAAGACCCAGTGAACCCACCT
This sequence comes from Heterocephalus glaber, assembly GCF_053883595.1. Lineage (NCBI taxonomy): Eukaryota > Metazoa > Chordata > Mammalia > Rodentia > Bathyergidae > Heterocephalus > Heterocephalus glaber. Next base: position 901,661 of record NW_028258503.1, on the reverse strand, counting down.
TTGTTTTCTGATTGAAATTCTTTTTACTCTATATTTTCTCTGATCATGATAGGCATCACTTTAAGGGGAACATTTTGTTGGTGTTCTGCTTTTCCCCAATTTACACTTTCTTCCAGAAAGGGGGGTGGTGAGAGGTCATACACTTCCAATTTCAACCGACACTTTCTCCAACACTTTCTATAATGATAATACTCAAATCTTCATCTCTCTAGTGTATAGAATGCATTGAGAATGAAATGAAGCCATATATGATAGAATGAGCAGTCTCCACTAAAGAGTGCTAAAGAGGAAGTAGCATATCCTTATTTACACTTTCAGTAAAATGATTAAAATGAATAATTGATAATTTGAAATAGGAAGAAAAGGTCCAAAGGGGTAGCAGAAGTGGAAGGGGAAGGGGAAAGGAAAAATTATGAGAAAAGAAAAAAAAAGGAAATGAAATCTATGTAAATAGGGAAGGGTGGAGGGGGTGAAGGGCGCACAGGTAATGGGGAAAAAATAAGAACCAAGATACATCATGTACAGGTACAAGCACCCAAGGATAAATGTAAATGTACTGTATATACCTAAAATGTACCAATAAAAGAATTTAAGCAAAAAAATAAAAAGAGGAAGTAGCATAATCTCAGGATTATATTTAATTCCAGGAATGGAGAAATTAAAGAAATAGAAGTTCCAGGGGCAAGAGGAAAGTTTTGGGAGGGAACACAGTAGAGCAATACATAGAGTAATGTCTGGGCCCTAACAGTATTTGCTGACTCAGGAGAGATTGCTCCAATTTAAACTCCCACAATATTCATTTATTCCTTAGACAGTAACATATAATATGATATGTAGTAAGAATTCCTATGGGGAAAAATAAAGCAAAACAAGAAAACAGAATGGTGATCAATTCTGATTTAAGGTGGTGAGGGAAGAAGTGACATTTGAGTGGGCTCCTGAATTAAGTGAGCTGGCCATATAGATATTGCAGAAAGAGTATGTAGAGCCTGTAGCCACAATGAGATAGATCTGGTTTAAATTAATTTGAAAGTCACTGGAGGATTTTATGTGAAAGAATGACAAGATCTTGCCTTCAGTTCTAGAGCATTCACTTTGGTTTCTCCTTTGGGATTGGACTTTGGAGGAGGAGCTAAGAATGCGATCAAGGAAACACTGACATTATTCAGTCAGGACATAATGGTAGATCAGACCAGGTAGAAGCAGTGATGATAGGGAGAAGTGGTTAAATTCTAGATATACTTTCAGGATAGAGCTGGCAGGATTTGTTGACTAATTGAAAATGCATTAGTCAAAAACATCTCCAAATGGTTGACTTGAGTCATGGGAAGAATGGAATCATTACTTACTGAGGTAGGGGAAAATTGTGGGGTATGCTAAGTTTTAGATTGCTATTAAACTTTTAAGTGGAGATGTTAAGTAAGCAGTCTGGAATTCAACAAAAAGATTGGGGCTAGAAATATGAATTTGGGAGTTGTGAGAGTGAAAATGATGTTTAAATCCAGGAAACTACATAAGGTCACCAAAGAATTAATATAGATAAAGAAAAAGACTGAGACCTGAAACCTTAGGTACACTAATATTTGGTGTCCAGGTAAATGAGAAAGATCCATTCAAAGGACTTGGAGAAGAAGCAATGAAAGAGATAAGAGAACGGGAAG